>NW_008610337.1:41268-52972 GCF_000691845.1 Merops nubicus | reverse complement strand
CTTACAAGGAATGTCTGAGGGAACTGGGTTGTTAAACCTGGAAAAAGGAGGTTGAGGGGGGAACCTCATCAGTTTCTACAACTATCTGAAAGGAGGCTGCAGTGAGGTGAGGGTGAGTCTTCTTCCAAGTAAGCAAGTGATGAGACAAGAGGAAGCAGCCTCAAGTTACAGCAGGGGAGGTTTGGGTTGGATATTAGGAAAAATTTCTTGGCTGAAAGGGTTATCAAACCTTGGAATGGGCTACCTAGAGAAGTGGTGGAGCCCTCATCCCTGGAGGGGTTTAACAGCTCTGTAGATGTGGTGCTGAGGTTTAGTGGTGACCTGGCAGTGCTGGATTAAGGACTGGACTTGATGATCTTAAAGGTCTCTACGTTGTCCACTGTGAAGAGTCTCTCAGACAGCAACACCACACAGGGCTCTATGGCAAACATTTCTTCACTGATAACAGCACCACATTGTGCCCTGTCCTTTCCTTTCCTTAGCAAAATACCAGAGGCTTTTAGTATAGCAAGCACAAAGGAGCATAGTGACGTACGGAAACAGACTCTCTAACTCGAAAGCTATACAGGAGGTGTGTTTATTGCGCGCAGATGCGCGGGGGATCTCTCCACCACAAACGTGCATGCCCGGAAAGGCAAGTCCTCCCACGTTTATACAATGAAACAGTACATATTCATGTGACGACTATACATGTTCATGACCTAACCCCGCCTATTCTTGCTTCATGTGTTAATTAGCTTATCAGTCCTTTGCGCTTGTGCAGATCTTCCCAGAAATTATGGGCAGGGGTCTTCCGGATGTGGGCAGTGGTCTTTGGGAGGAAGAATATAGTCTTCCTCGCAGCGTGCTCTTCACCTTTCCCTGGAATGCGATGATTTTGCAATCCTGTAGTGTCTTTATCAGTCTGAGCTAATTCATGTCCTTGTTTACCATCCGGCAAAGGGATTTATCGATATTTTTGTGATGGGTGCCATCCTGTTTTCTAATTCTTGTTCCTTATGGTTGCCTTCTAGATGAGGTGGGAGTTCCCTTTTCATGGTTGAATGTTCTTCTCAGGGTTGCTTTTAGTTGGATAAGGTCAGAATGTCCCTTCTATCTGTAAATAAGTCCTTGCTAGCAAGGGAAAGCAAATTTTTCCATCTGCTAGCCGTTTCTTTTCCTCTTAAACTATATGATACTATTCTATACTCTAAAATTCTTAATATGTGAAATTAACCATTATTTTATTTATTATTATTCTCCCCCTATATCACCTATCCCTGCTCAAAACAATAAACTAATGACACAAAGAAATGGACAGGAGAATCATTTGGGTTTGTGATGTAGAACGGACGAATCACCAGGTAAAAAATTAAAACCAGAATACCAGGGTTTGATTGAGAGGTGTTATGTTCTTCATTCTTCTTACAACGTTATTAATGAAATAAATAAAATTCCTATAAGTAAATGTACAAAGGTAATGATAACTGAAAGCAAAAGTAACCTTTAGCATTTGTAGATCTTGATGTTAAATAATGATTTTTTAATTTATTTTTTTTGTTTAGCACGATGCTTTGCAGTTGGTTTATTCTCTTAATACTAAAAGGACTAAGGACTCATGGAAAAAAATAAAGGTATTCACTGTATTTCCCATAACCTCATATCTTGTTCAGTTATTTACACCTATTCACAGTGGATGCAAAGCAGTGTTAGACTGTAATTACCTCCTCGTGTGAAACAGTGCTAGGGTTTTGTCATTTACACTTTGCCTGGGTGTAAATTACACAGTCCCAGAACATTCTCTCAGGAGTTGATTACATGAAGAAAAGGAGAATGAGGTCATCAAAGTGGTAAACTTAATTCATAATTTGAGTGTCAATGTCCTGCTTCTCTTGAAAACAGCATTTGTGGTTTTTTTCCACCACCAATTTGGGGAGGGGGGGGTGTGAAGAATATGAGGAGCTTATTTGAACTACCTGAAAGGGGTTATAAAGAAAGGAAATAAGTTATTCACTGTTGTTGGTTTGCCTCAGGTACAGGTAGTTGGCTCTGCAATTATGTCCTAGTCATGCTTTACAATTAATATCCCTTCACTTTCTGCATATGGAGCTACTGGGGAGCTCCACTGTCAACACTATTGGAAGCTGTAGTGAGATCCTGTGTGTCACAGGAGGTAATGTGTTAGTCTCACTGAATACATCAAGCAGATCATGGGCTGGAGAGCGAGATGGTGCTTAATTACTTAATTATCACCTTCTTTTTTTGTCCACCCAGACCCTGTTATAGTTTTATAGTGCTAAAGGACTGCTTAGGGACAGACTGTACTAAGAAGAGTGCAGATGCTGTCGTATGTCAGTGCTGTAATTCTTGTTTTCTTTTCTCACCTTACGGTGTGAGAAATAATTATCTTTATTACTGGAAATACTTTTGGTCTTTGTTTTCGTATCACATCTTGGATTTTGATTTGAACAGTTCTGGTTTTTTTTAAAGGAGCTTGGACAGCCTACAGGTGTTGATAAAGATAGGTGAAGAATTTTGCAACATGTTTGATGATGTGGCTTGGTCATGGATGAACTTTACTGCTGTTGCAAGCTCTCTGAGTATACAAAAAGGATTTCAGGAGCACAGAGTTGAGCAACATGCCCATGAAGAATGTGAGAGGTTCTGCTTTTGGGGATAACACTGAGGATGAAGCTCGTTCAGATTTACCTCTGAGGAACTAGGTGCAATTGAAAAGGTTAGTAGTTAGGATGAAAGTGATTGTGAAAGCTAAGGTAGCTAGAAAATCTTTAGAAAAGTAGAAATTTGTATTTAAAAAAAGAAATCTCTGAAGTTAGTATATATTAATTGGTATATGAAGAATTCTTTACTCACAGGGAGTAAAAGAATGCAGGGTACAGACAGATGGCAATTTTGAAAAGCCAAACATCTAAGGGCACAGTAATGGTCTGCTTGGTGTTGAAAAGGAGAACAAGATACAGAACATGTATCTACCAGGGCTGTGCAGTGACCTGAAAATTGAAACATAATTGTACAAGGACGCAGAAGATGTTGTTAGGAATGGTTATAAAATAATAACATAGGAATGTTTGGACAAGATAAGGAATATTAAGGATTCTAGAAATATTCTGAATTCACATCTGAATGAGGGGAAAGCTAAAGGAAAGTATGGCTCCAATGTGTAACCAAATGAATAAGGAAATAATGGACACAATAAGTGAGACTGAGATGTGTAATACCTTTGCTTTGTATTTTAAAATTATTGGTGGTCATGTCACCAGCATAATCACAATGGAATTTCTGTTGTTAGCACAATGAAACTAATAGGTCTGGAATATTAAAATAAACTATACGTCTCAGTTGGGATAATGTGAGGAGATTTATAGTAGGCTAGCTGTGGAGTTATCTGAAAAACTGTCTGAATTCTGAGTGTTTGAAAATGCTCATAGGGTCCATAGTACTCTACGTGAATGGAAGTCATCTGGCACACTTATGGAACCAGAGGAAGGAAGGTCTAAAAGTCTGAACAAGTGAGATAATGTTAATAACAAGGAAAACTTTGAAATAACTTCTTAAGCAGTTTAAAAGCCTCCAAAGGTGAGAAGATAGAGCTCAAGCTGTTCTGCCAAATACATTATGTCAAAGCATTCTAATTTCTGTCCTGACAGAATACTAGTTCTAATGGGCCTATTAGGGAGATAAAGTTACCAATTACTGTGATTAGACTGTAACATTCTTATAAGCAAGAAGGGGAAGTAATATCTGTATTGAAGTGAAATGCACAGTCATGTATTCCTAGAGTACATCCTCAGTATCAACAGGCAAACAAAAGTGGAGCATGTCAGGTATTTCTACTTCTGTTCCTGATTTGATGACAGAGTGGGGAAAGTACTCTAGTAAGACCTGAGCCCCAGTACTTCTGTGATCTTTGTCAGTGTCAGAGAACCTGGGGACTCCAAGTACACAATAACACTTGTGCAATTTAAGACAGGTCTGACAGAAGCTTTCTTGGCTGGGATCATAGGGAGAGAACACTCAGGCAGCTCTCCCGCTCTGCTTCCCTGTTCCCACAGAGGCAGCACAGACACTTATCTGCAGTTTCAGGAAAAAAGAGGTGATAAAAACCAGTCCTTTCAATCTTTTCTAACATTGGAATACATAGGTTTTCTGTAGTGCTTTTGGCAAAATGACCTTAAACTCTTCTGTTATGTCTCTTTAATGTAGGGCTTTCACTGCATAATTATCTTAAAATACAAAAGATAGCTTAGGTCACACCCCAGTAGACCAACAGGTATTTGAAATGATCTTTGTATTATGAGCTTTTGTAGTCTTAGCTGTACTGTTGATGCAAGAGGAATCCTCTATCCTTAATTACTGGTCTGGAGCTTTAAAATGCTCTTAAATAATTTGCAAAAGTTGCCACTTAATAAGTTTCAGCTTGTCCTTGTGTCCCTCAGTGAAGAGTACATATTTTGACTGGTTGACAAGTGTGTGCATTCATGTTGGCCAGTCAGTAGACACAGATAACTATTTATGTCATGCTTACCTTCACATGTTGAAAACATTTAATGTAGGTATTTTCCATGTATCAGCTTTGTGGCTCCTACTGATTTTTCACAGAGCTTTTAGAAACTTTGTCTTTTTAATATCTGTCCTCCTCTCAAACTGGGTTAAAATTGACTAATATATCATAGCTTATGAAGGAAAATAAATGCAGAATGTAATTAAAAAAAAAATAATTCTGGAAACTGGCTTTAAAACCATAACAAATTTCAGCCCTGCAGATCTATTGTAGAAATGGTGGCAGAAAAAACAGAGAAGTATCATCATTTCAGTTTACCAGCTGGAAATTGATAGAGGAAAAATTTCTGCAAATCTACAGCTGAAAGTCAAAGCTGAGAACTGAAACCATATGAAGATGAGTGACTGATAAACAGTGTATGCAGATGTATAGCAGATAAAAATCTGATTTTCCTGGTAGTAGGTTGGTTGTGCTTGAGAAGCAGATGATTCAGTTCTTTGAAACATCATCTGCTGTCATTTGTGTAAGCTTAAAACAAAACTGATAGTTGTTTTAATCATGAATTCTAAACCAGTATATTCAACACTAAAAAAGGGTGTCTCATCTGCCTCCCCTTTCAGTGGGGCTTGCCTTAACCAAGGCAAGCAACAGAAGAGGCAAGAAGTCAAGCATATATCATTATATGATAGGATAGACTCTCTTAAAATACTATAAAGACTAAACGTTGTTATAAAAGAAGAAAAGAAGGAAATGACAGAGAAAAGGATACTTCTGATACTTTCAAGAGATCTTGAGAGGTTACTTAAAAACTGACATAGCAGGGGGAGTCTTAGCAGTGCAGTTAGGGTGGAGAGATGGTGTAGAAGAGATGTGCAGGAGGAAGATATCTGTGCTTTGAGTAGGTGCACATGGGGAAATGTTCTTCCCCTCATCAAAAATAACATTTCTTTATCTGTGTCTATTTTAACTCATATGTGCAAGAGAAGCAACTAGCTACAATACTGTTTATTGCCCTGTCATTCTACAACTAGTTGGCCTAAATATCTTGTGCACATCACAAGATATTTAAGCATAAACAAGATATTTAACATAAAACAGTTTAGTTAATAACCCTTTGGCAAACCCCCAAAATATTAATGAAATTTTAATTTGTTTTGGCAAGTTGCGTGTTTAAAGAAATATTTTTGTTGGAGTGTTGTGGATTAAATTTACGTAATGACTGGAAAATAGTGATAAATGGGATGCTATTTTTAGAATATTTTATCTGCTTAAGTCTTCTATACGTTGGTTAACTTTCATTATTTTCCCATGGGAGCATTATCTTTTTTTTTTACCACTTCCACCTCCAGATTTTCTTTTATCCTTCTGCCAAAATAATTGTCACTCTTAACTCCCAAGTTTTCCTGAACCGTAGAGGTTTTATGCCTTTATACAAGAACAGGTTGTTTAATGCCCAACCATTCTTAAAAACACCATTGCCAGGAAATGTGAAGGATATTTTTCTGTGATTGCACTCTTGTCATCTGTTTACAGTGTTTTACACTTGAACAACCTATCGATCTGTTTCAGTGGGATCTGGAGTACCCTGTTAGGTATAACAGGAGATCTAAAATAATATCTTCACACTGTTTTGTGCCAGATATTGTATCTGATGAAGAAATCTGTACCATGGGATGCAGCAGACCTGTGAGATACTTAAGAGCTCCTTAGATATTTCCATCTTAGATTATCTTGGTCCTGAATATCTAATTCATGATTTTGTGCACTAGACAAGAACAGACCCTATGATGCTGGATGTGTTTCACATGTCTGCTCAGTGCTATTCACAGTGCTGCTTTGATTTATGTACTATTTCCCCTTTTCTAATTCAGAGCTAATTAAAGTCTTTTGACTGCTTTAAAGATACAAACTGCTTTCCCCCTCCAACAATAATGAGATACTTTGAAGGAAGAAAATAAAAGCCCACACTTATTTAATGCCCACATAAACTGCATACCCTGTCAGGTAAGTGAGCTTTTGTGTTCTATATTCTCCAGCTTCTGCCACTGATAAACTCAATGCAGCCCCAAATATTGCTTTAAAGGCAGTTTCTCTTGCCTTTGTAACTGCTACTTGTGTCCCAGGAGAAGGTGGCAGCTATATGAAAAGGAATAACATAGAGGGGAATATTCCTTGTGTATGTTACACATAAAATACAAAAGTTTATACTATGAAGGATGTATGTTACATTGCACTTCCACTTGGTTGTTTTGCAATTAGGTCCAATTCAGTAAAGATGCTGTTTATTTCTTTTTTATATTTCTTAGCTAACATGGAAGGCAGAGAGATTGCTCTTCCTCCTGCCCTTCCATTCCAAGTATCCTAGTGGTATGAGGACTGGGACTTGACTTGAAGAATGCCTGTTAGGCATTGGCTGTGCTGAGAAGAGAAATATTGTTGTTGACAAGTGAAGGGTTATTCTAATATAGGCAAAATAGCTCAGTGTCCATTCCAATACACTGCATAATCCATTTTTATTCCACCTCTGCCAAGTCTGAGAAAGAAATATTTTCTTACAGTAGAGCTTTAGTGAGCTGGTCATCAGAGATGTTACTGGAGCAACACTTTTTGATTATCTCTAAGAATGTCATGAATGCCCCGACTCCTAACTTAAGGTCATGAATGAAACAAGGGATCTAGATCTCTTAAAGAGATTTATAAATTTATAATCTGGAAGTTTAAATCTTAACTACAGCTCTTTCAAATTTGATCTGTGAGTAGTGTAGGTTAGGAAGAACAATTTTAGGAATAAGAAAAGTCTGTTAAAATAAAAACTTTTAAGAGGTTTTCCTCTTAGCTCTTCGTTTATCTTAATTTTTGATTCCATAAGCTCAGAACTTTAAAACAATTCTTTATTAGAGAGACAAAACTTAAACCAACTTCCCAATTTAAATATTTGGAGTGAGCTCTCACTTGCTTTGTAATAGTGATTTTTCATGAAGAAAAGGTTACTTTTTGCAAGTGCGAGTGCCTCATGTTGTGGAATAATATATTCAAGTGAATTAATAGTGGTATTAATATTATAGTGGATCAGGACAAAAGACAGTTTTCAGAAGAGGATTTGAATTTTAAGGTACTGTTTATAAGGAAGCATATAGTAAAGGGAATAGTAAGTCTTTTCTAGCCATTTTATTGTACTGACCAGCTGTGTTTCTTCTGGATTTATGGAATCTCAGGTTTTTTTTGTGCTTATGGTTGGGTAACATTATAGGGTTCATAAAATGAACTACTGAGATTATTTAGGGTGACTGTTCCCAAGCAGATGGATTTTGGCATCATAATATTAAAGATATCTAGGCTACCATCTTTTAAAAGATTCCAGAATTAATTGTTATATCCATTTTGCCATTAATGTTCTGACTGATTTTTTTATTCTTCTTATGGAAAGCAGATGTACACATGAGATGCTGTGATTTCAGCTTGTACTGAGCAACATGTATGTTTTTTTAATATCAAATGGTATGAAGACAGTGTGATCTATAGGGGCTTGCAGATCTTGAGGCACTTGAGGACTCAAGCAAATGGTTCACTTCTTCACAGTCTCTTCCTGAACTCAGGGACTCATGAAGCCAAGTTCAAAACTGACTTTCACAGAAAGCAGAATATTTACACAGAATCTTTACATCCAAAGAACAGCAGAAAACACTGATAGTGTAGCTCTCTTTTTGGTTGTAAGGGCTAGTTTGGGAAGTGAAACAAGCTCCAGTGACCAGAAATGCCACACTGCAACACTAGGGAGTCCCTGATTCCTGATCCTCTGTATTTATATTATATACACCCAAAAATCCCTGTGAGGATTTGAACTTGGGAGTGATAAAGAAAAGCACTGCTTCAAGACACTCAGTTGTGACAAAACTTGGTCTTCATAAAAACCATTCTTACATTCTTTGTGTCTTCTTTAAGAGAACCTCTGAACAGCCCAGTGACTTAGGTGTTTGACAAGAGAGGTGTGTTACTTGCTTTAACTCAGTCTTTATTAATATAACTAGAAGTCTGTTTCTTTTTTTCCCATTCACAAGATTGCAGAATGAACACAGTTGAAAAACTTTATACAGGTACAGGTACAAGACAATGAAAAACAAAACTGTATTTACTCAATATTTAGGTTAGCTCTGTTTTTTGTTCTCACTTTCTGTACACACAGCTGACAAGTTGACAGATGTTTTACAAATATTTGGTAGGCTGATGATCAGATTATTTTTTTTTTTTGCAACCTTCTGATATCAGGTCTCCCTCATGGAAAGGAGTTGCAGTGTGGGGGATCCATGCTTTTTAATGTATAACTTTCATTTCTTTCATTTAAGGGAATTTCCTTCCTCTCTTTTCTCTTTCAAAAATGCCTTAGTCTTTAATACTGTGAGAAATCAGTTACAGCAGTTCTTTGTGCTTTAGCAGCAGAAGCATTAATATCCATTGGGCATTGGTAGATGCAGTTGTCACCTCTCTGAGTGGGTTAACAACTAGGCAAACCCAAAATGTGTTGCGAAGGCAGCTTGACACAAAGTGCTACCTTTAATTGGCCTAGATGATGTTCAGAATGAGAATAAAACCTCTCTGTGCATTTCTGACATTCGTGTTATATATAAAGATGGACATTGGTAACCCTATAAATGGGACTAAGACAAGCACTCCATTACTGGCTGTCTTTTGAGACATGATATGATGGTTTGTAACCAGTTATTTTGGAGTGATAGCAGGGCTAGGGTTCTGACTGGCTTCCTGAGTGACATGACACTACATCTACCAAAATGATTTCATTTAAAACCACTTTCAAATATCAGTTCTCTAAATGATTTAAAGAATGATACTGCTGATGTGCTTGGGCTTAAAAGTTGAGAACCCCTGCTGTTCTTTGATCATGTAAAATGCTAATGTGTTGAAGGTACATACTTAAAAGTATTTGCCATATAAATATAACCTATTATATAATTGTCAATATGGTTTCTATGTAAATGATGGAGTATGATGTTGAGAATTATAGGGCATTCAGGCAATAGCAGTACTGAAAATCAGAAAACATTTCACTAACCCAAGTTGCTAATTCATATAATCTTGGACATATTGATTCATTGACCAGCAATGCTTAGCCCTCTATGCACTAAATGGAAGTAAAAACCAAACCAAACCAAACCCAACCAACCAACCAACCAACCAAAAAAAAAAAACAACACCCCAAAATCTTTAAAAATAAGTGGACAGTAGTTATGATGTTTTTGTTGTTGTTTAGACAATAAAGTTTGAGTTTAGTTTGAGGCAGAAAAACATGGAACACCCCATGGATAGAAAATAGTACATTTTCTTTGGCTTTCTAATACTGAGAACTGCTCCCTTACTGCATATTATATTGATGCATGCTATAGAAAATAGAATCAGCAGGCCAACATTTAATTTTTTTGCTTCTCTATGCTTTGTCTGAGTTTCCTGTAGTTCAGATCAGATAAACAAAAGTTAAATATTTGCTAAACCAGCAGTGTGTCCTATCTGAGAAAAAGATGACTTACCAGGATGCAGCCCCTGTTGAAAGCTTCCCTTAAAGGGAGACAGATTTCTGGGAAAAAACAGTAACCAAACCCAAAGTTAAAACTACAGTTATAAAAAAGTCAGTCTTAGTTAAAATATAAACAATGATTTTTAACTGGGCAATTAATTAGGAATCAAACTATAAGTATATGCATATAAATCCAAATTGTTGTATGTAATGAAATAAATAATGAATAACAGTTCAAGGCCTCCTTTCCACTTGGCTTTTCCTTAGAACACACCTTTTCTTGCACTCTGTTTATGTACAAGTCCCTTAGTTTTATCACTCAGGTAACAGCAACATCTTCTTCTGTGTGCAGGTGGGAAGCCAATGCGTGGCCTTAGGTCTTGTGTCAAAGAGGGGTGGAACTTCCTTTGTATTTCACAGTGAATGTCAGTACTTAATGGCATCAAGTTCTGTAATAAATACTGTAATTGACTTAACTTTGTATTGACTTGTGTTGTTAGGCATTGAAAATCTGTGTGAAATACAGGTACTCTATTAATTTGACACCTAATCGTGTTGTAAATGAGACTTAGGAAATTCAGGTTTGCAGCAGTGGAACAGTTGAACATCATCTGATGAAAAGTGAATTTCCACACTGCACTATTCACTTCTCTGAGTAGGGACTGATAAAAGTTTGAATATTAATGGTTAGGTGAAGACTTAAATATCTCCAGCGAAAAATAAAGGTCTTTTAATTCTTAATAATCTTTAATTAGACCTCTGAAAAAAATAATTTATGCAGTACTTGTCTAACTAAATACTAAGAAAACTAATATTATTCAAACCATCACTGCAATTTGCTGCACTTCTCATATGTGTTATATAGTTAGTGACTTAGAAACCTGCTTTGATTTCTTTCTGAAGGCTTTGAAGTTTCATTAGTTGCTTAAGGTGACTGTAACTGTTTAAAACTGCATGCTAGCAAATAAGGAAGTGGGAGTATAAGATTTTCTTGTTATGAACATGTTGAACTGAAGGTCCATCCAAAGTCTCTATCTGCGTTCAGGATCACAGTTGACACATATTTTACTTCTACGTTGACTGACTGGTTTAAAGTATCTGATAGAACTCATGAGGAGGAAAATGTAAGTGAAAATGTCTTCAGTCAAAAGTGCTGTAGAAAACTGGAGGTTTCTGTGCATGCACAGGGCAATGGAATTCTCTAAAGGAGCAACAAACACATGCATTGAATTAACTGATGAGCTTTCAAATGAGTAAATTATTATTCCTAAACGTAAAAAGATAAAGTAGAAAAAAAATGGAAGATGTGGAATTTGGGGTAGGAGAAGAGGGGAATGTATTTTTGTTGTTCCTCAACAGATAAATATAGAAAAGACCTTTCAAAAATGCAAACTTTTTTTTTTTTTTTTCCTGTATTTGCAACTTTCAAAAATGCAAACTTTTTTTTTTTTCCCTGTATTTGCAATGTGGTTTAGAAAGAAGTCTTGAAATGGATTTGAGTTACAAAAGTGGAGACCTGAGACACTGAACCTTGACTCTGCCCTGTAGTGGCTCCAGGAGGAAAAAGTAAATCTTTATCTTCTAAAATCACTTTTCTCCAAGCTGGCATCTTGGTCACTAAAAGCCAGTATTGCTCCAGGAGCACCAGTCTCTTACAAGCTGTGAGCTTTCATATT
>NW_008610337.1:0-41237 GCF_000691845.1 Merops nubicus | reverse complement strand
CTTTCCCTTTCAATTTTCCTCATATAAAATCAGTTGGTTAGGGAAGAGCAGGAAAACACACTCCTCTGTCTCATTTGTCTGAGCAGGTAGAAGATTTTAGTCCTCAGAGCATTTTCTTGACTATCATTCTCTGGGTCCTGCAGGAAGAGGTGAGATTTTTTTGATTTGAAGTTGTTGTTAGCAAAGGATCTCGTAGTGCTGGGAATTAGAGAAGTTCAAAAGCTGGCTAGAGAGTTAAAGAGGGAGGAAGGCTGCAGTTTTTCCACTCTGTCCTGGAGCTGAGGGCCCAGAACCCCTTTGTTGTGTCTTACATCCTTCCTCATCATCCTGAGGTCTCTGCCCTTCCCTTCTTCAGCATCCTTTGGCACTTCATAGCCACTGACAACTTAGGCCTTCTGCAAGGATAAAGAGGGCAGAAAGGGTTTTGGGGAGAATGAGAGCATTGGGTCAAATAGAGCAATGTATGAATGTCACCTAGTGTGTGGATAAAACACCAAACAGGCAGATGTTTGGTCTTGAGCACAATCTAAAAATCTATTTCTACTAAATGTATTCTTTTATAGTGACAGTTGTTTCAGGGCATCCTATCTAATGATCTGCAATGTGCTTGCCTATTGTATTAAAAATAGTTTTTGCACTGTAGATTGTATTTATGTAAAGCTCTGCTTCTGGGTGTCCCAATTTCAGTACAAAATTTCTGTAAATGTTGATACTGTTAAGTTTAAACACTGCTTAGCTGCTAAGGTGGTATGTATAGTACACTTCTATAAAAGAAATGGCAAATTTTGTTGGATAGCTATAGCTGACAAGCATGATACAACTCAGATATTGCTGCTTTCCCCCATGCACTTTATGAGGTGATGCAAAGGTATTCCAAACTCCTTGAAGGGAGGCTGAAGGATTCATAACAGGATTATCTTTATTTGAGCAGAAGGATGAGTGAACAACCAGGTGTATATTTTTTCTCAGCAATGAACTATTGATAACCTAACTTAAAATAATTGAACAATTTCCTGCACTTCTCATAATCACTTAGTATCTTTTTTTTATTATTATTAGCAAGTAATCACTGACACTTTTGCTTTTCCAGCAGTAATGCTTCAATTAATAGCTTGTAAGCACCTTCAAGTATGAAGCTTTTGGTTTGTGAACTCAAGATATGTGTATATTAATAAAAAAAGCCAATATATGCCACTACTTTGACTCTAGTGTAGCACACTTATTTTAGAACTATATGAAAAGTCTAGTGATAGGATAAATAGCTAAATGCAAGTTTTCAGCACTGAAGTATTCTTGGTGGACTAAGAGACTGTTTTAATTTCTCTGCATTTCAAACAGTATAATTAGCAGTTCTCTTGCTCTTTTGAGAGCAGCCTTTCTGTAACTGAGCCGAATAATTCTTTTGAACTTTAAACCTACAGCTGTGACTTACCAGATTCCAAGCCAGTCTCACCTTCTGCTTTCCCACACTCACTACTAACTTTCTTAAAAGTGAAGAAGGAGTGCAAGTAGAATTCAAACTAGTCTGCCTGCCCCGAGACCCAAACTAATCAAGTGCTAGGAGATGGGTCAACGTGACCATCTGCATCGGATGAAAGGCAGAGTGAACAAAGGTAAATGTCTCATGCATTTTGATTAAATCACAGCCCCAAACAATCTTGCTCTGTCCCTGAGAAGCATCAGGTAAACACAGAACAAGAAAGGCAACAGAGTGGAATGATGAAAAACCTGCTCGCGAGAGCCCTCTGGGCAGCTGAGCAATTGTCCAACATCACCCTCTGAGACCTCCCGGAGAGGAGACACCAGAGTCACTACACTCATTTTCGGCCATCCTTGCCAGTGTCTGCAGATGAGTCAACAAAACTTAATGGCTCATGTTAACAAAGGTTGCTGACAAATCTACAATAATCAGCATGGAAACTTGACCTCTGTATTTCGCCAAGAGGAGATCATAGACCAATTAAGCCAATGCTGTCTTTGTACCTTACCTAGGCTGAAAGCCAGATTGAAAAGGGTCGTGGGAGTCAAAGATGCCAGATGGTGTAACAGCTGCTTAACATAAACTTCTCAGTCACCTTCTTCAACACAGGCAGTTTAGACAGGGAGTGACAACTGGTAAAATTACCAATACTAAGCTGACATCTCCAGTGCAGGTGTACAGTGGATTAGAAGAATCTGACATGTGGCTTTTTTATGTACTGGTGAGAAATGTGGAATTGATAACACTTCTAATTATTCTATTTTGTATCTGAAAAATAGTCCCATCTTGCCTCATTTTACAGTACCTATCAGGGTAGGCCTAAAGTGTCCAGAATTCTTGGAATTGATAAATATATTTTGTAGCACTACAAAGTCCATTTATTTGTTAGTTAGTTTATTTATCTATTTATTCATTCACACATTTATTTATTTAATTAATTTCTTTTGACACTCTAATCTTGAATCAGAAAGCTGCAGTTTCCTTCAAGATCTGGGTAATTTTACCAGTCTGATGGATATCTACTGCACGCTGCTTTAACTTCTGCAGTCCAGCTATAGAAAACAAATCCATCTCTTTTCTGCAGAGGGGGAAAACAAGCATGGATCATATCAATGATATGTATGTTACTATTTTTCCAAATTAATCAATCCATACGGGTAAAATTGTGTTTGAGAATTTTTAAAAATGTTTATCCATCACCAATTTTCAAACACAGAGATGCTTACATTTGAGGAAGGAGTCTAATTTATTCTTCTGTTGCTGTTGAAAGTAAGCTTCTTACAAATGGAATCTGATGTAAAAGTATTTCTTCTGATGGCCACTGTGATAAATAATGAAGAATTAGGAGGGATTGATATGTCTAGGTTCAATTCAGCCTACCACAATCTAAGGTGTTCTGGTCTGGAAATGTCTGTGTATAGTTGGTAAATAAAGCTATATTGCTGCACATGCTCCAAAAATTTACAGCGCTGGCTGATAGATGCTTAAGGTCATGTAAGAAATAGGCACTTAAACTGCAATTTCTACAGTTTAAACCTCCTTAAATCTGCTGAAAGAGCAAATCCATTAGGCCTTGTGATCTTCAAGCCCAAACGAACACTGACAAATAGCACTGACTTTGACCTGAAAGGTAGCAAGGGAAGAAGGTTTCCCAGTTCTTACAACAGAGCCTATTGATTAAAAAACTTGCCCAGAAAGTGGAAAGCCTGGTTATAGAATTTCCCTAATGTGAGGGAGAATGGACTTGCCACATCTTTTAGCTATGAAGGTGTCCTAACTGCCCAGCCTATGTGGGTCCAGATTGGACCATCCTTCCTGCTTCTTCTCATAATAGGCCACCATGTAGAGAGAAATGCAGATGGGGTTTGGGGAGTAGGAATAAACTGGAGAAAGCCTGGTTCTGTAAGCATCAGCTCATTGAAGGCAGTCACAGCTTCAGGGATTAGTTGTGAGTTTTACAGTTAAATGAATCCCTAGAATGCACCAGTAGCATTAGTAGTGTGGACCTGAAGGCAGGAGGTGCCAATCTGAAGCCAGACTGCTGGCCTACTAAGGTGTTTAATTTACTGAATAATAAAGGCCCATGAAGATCTTTGAATTAAATTTGGTTTCCTTACAGTTACTTTACTGTAATGAAAGGATATATTTGAAAACACCCACTGTAAAGTTTACCAGCAAATAGCACACAGAAATGGAGACACTGTCAGGGGGTCGGCATACACTTCCCTATCCATGTGAGACTCAACCTAGGTGATACTTAGACACAGTTTTCAGTAGAGAATGTTCTATCCACTCAACCACATTTTTTGACAGGTATTCTGCTTGTTTCTAGGCATGAATTTACAGAAATCATCACCATCAAAAAACCAAAAGTGTTCCTAGGTGGGAAGAGGAAGGAGAAGAAGCTTGAAAGACACTTGCTTTCCTGTCTGCAGTGATACAGAAAGGCAGGAAAAGGTAGCAACCTACACTCACTAGTAAGTGGGTTATTTTTTTTCCCTCTTTAGGCCTCCTTCTAGACTTTACATTAAACTGTAACTATTTGAAGAACTACAGGTATGTTCTTCCTTTTCTCTGGTTATCAGTGGCATCCTTGCAATAACAGAAGTGAAAAGAGTGATTCACCCTGATGATGCAGAAAGCTTTAATACACTCCTTTTCCTTTACTTCCCTGTGGAGCTAATAGGTATCAGAATGGGGCAAGAGATGAGAGCTTTTGCACATGTGCATTTGTGTTTTCAGCAATGCCTGTGTGTTCAAAAGAAAAATCACTGCGGGGTTCTTTTTTTTATGTGATGATCTTTTGTGGCATCAATTGAGAAAGGAAGTAATCACTTGGGAATAGCTACTTTATACAAGTTCAAAAGGCTCCCAGAAGAGAAGAAAGTCCTGGTTCTCTATACAATGCAGCAAATGCCAGAAAAGGTGGGTCATTCTCACTGCAAGCCATAGGACACATGAGGCCAAATTTAACCCTTGTGTAAATTCCACTTGAAGTGACTGGAATTACCACAGGATGAAACTAGGCAATCATCAATGGACAAAAAAATATTAAGAGATGTCTTTTGAATATGTAGCAGTTTCATGTTAGCATGCACAAAGGCTACCAAAAGCTATTCACTTGTCAAGCCTTACTAATGTTTTTCTCTAGCCAAGTGCTGATTAGCTGATGAGGTATGTTTCCTTTCTGTTCTTTGAAAGCAGTGGCTTCCTGCTAGTCTGGAGGGTATCATTGGTCCCAACCTAGGTGACCCAGTCTGTGTGTGGAAAGGCATAATGCAGTGTGGATCTGGAACATGACAGAGATCTCTAGACCTTACCCTGCTGGGAAGGACAGAGAATCTTGCAAACCAGATTTTATTGCATGCATAAACTCTGTAGTGAAGCTTTGTTTCTCCCTAGTTTGCCCCCTTCTGGCTTTATCTAAGGCTTACATAAAGACTACCCCAAAATTAAGAGAAGAACTGGATAAAAAATAAATGATACACAGATCAGAATAGAAATCCCAGGAAATGGAGAGGAGGAGAGCACAGATACGTATCTATGGAAATGCTGTGTCCCTAGTGTTACATAAAAGTGAGGCCCTGTGGCTTTTATTACAGATCCTGTTGTTATGACAGGATTTTCTGAGTGTGTAGTAGTTGGTTAATTCCTATTTTGATTTGGAGCACCAGGGGTTTTATCACTGCTTTCAAAGTAAACAGAGGTTGCATAACACTGAGTGCAAGGTAGTATGCACGTACAATATTGAAGAAAGCATATTTTTAAATACAGAAAGCATTTAAAGCAGAGCATACACATACATATTTCTGACTGTTCAGACAAAGAATTCTTCTTCTGTGAAGTCTTTGATTAAAAGTGATTCAAACCACAGGTAAAATTGCTCAGCAACTACTTTCAGCATCTTCTTACTAGTCTTTTGTATGATCTCAGACAATGCTACACTTTACTAAGTCTTACTCCAGGAGGTCCCTGCCACCTCTCTTTGTGTTGGCAGGAGAAAAGATAAGAATGTATTCAGCAGCAAGACTCAGGCGTCTGCCTTCAGACCTGTCAGATACCTGAGCACTGGTAGGTCTGCAGCTTCTGATAGCACCTTTCCCCTTTGCTTCAGCTTTGACACCCAAATGGACTTATAAGTGCTACCAGCTTCACACTAGTCAAAGGATCCTAGGGAAGGATTATTTGTATTGCATTTTATCTCTGCTTTCTCTGGAGGAAAATTGCATTTTCATTAGTCATTTAGGAATTTTGGCTTTTTTCCTGCAAAAACTGTATTTGAGATGCCTTTCATAAACAGGACAGTGTCTGGTTTCTAAAGCACGTAGCTTAAAAATGCTGGAGCTTCTTGCTAAGTCTGTTTTCCTAGCTGACAATTTTGTGGCATTCAGCTGCACTATACAAGCTTTTGAAGAATTTTGTCTGTATTCACATACATAGTTCTCGACAGTCTTCTCTCAAGTGATTAGTTTTAAATTACTCTATCACTTTAAGTGTCTAGCTTGTGAAGTCCACCTGCTGAAGTTGCTTTAGTGTGCACCATCAGTTAAAGGCATAAATCTGACACTGCTGAGTGAGCATTAATTGTTTTTAGATATTATTAGAGTTTTTAGAAGGCTTTCCAAATTCATGCTCAACTATTCAAATAATATTTACAGTAGTTATCATTTATTTGTATTTTATTCTTCTGAAGAAATAAATGTGTTCAGAGAAAAAAATGATAAGCAAAGCGAGTTTGCTTGGTCAAAAGGGGTTTAAGTATTGAATTTAAATGAGAGAGCATTCTGTTACCTATTTTATTTGGTTTGTTCTCTTGTAATATTTGCCCTGATAACAATTAATTTCTTAATGTCATTGTGTATCAATTACTGGCTTGCAATAAATTTGGCAAGTTAGTTTGACAAAGTCTTCAGCAACTATTTTGATTTTTGCTATCATTGCTCTAGAATTTTTGTCAGCTACAGAAATGTGAACGTACTCCCCAAGGTTTCCAGACAACCACTAGCCCTGTGCTTCTGTATGTGTGTGTGAGCAAAGGGTCTCCACAGTAGTTCTGAGTGTTTGCAATTTTCAAACCAGCTGGCTGCAGAGCATCCATGGTGAGAGGAATGAAGCCAGTACTACAATTTACAATAAGAACATTCCAAACTCCTTCAGGATTAAATGTAGTCTCCCTTCATCCCTGGCTTTTACTATGAAGTGTGCAATACTGTTTTCATTAGGCAAATGCACCATAAATTCATCTCCAAAAGTGGTATAATGAGGGTTGGGGTTTTTTGGTTGTTTTGGCAGTTCCATCTTTACATCCTGTCTTCATTCTTCAAATGAAAACATCATTATATTTTTTTGTATGATTTTGGAAAGTGACTTTCTGGTTTTGGACAAATATTATAATTACAAATTGTGGCTCTGTGGTTATCTGGGATACAAACTAGTGTCAACTGTGCCCTGCTGATCAGACAGTAAACTGGCAGGTTGCTAATCCTTTCTCATTTGTACTGCATTTCCTTCTACCTGGGTCATTATAAGGTTTATTTCCCTGGCTCAATAATTACCATTTGAAGAACTAAATTATTTCTCAGTGTCACAGTGCTCATTGGATTAATTGTACAGGGTTTTCTTCCTCTTTTTACATGTGGGAAAATAAATGACAATCAAGTAATTTACTTTAAAACCACAAACTGCATTTGTTGCTTCTTACTAAACAGAATAATGACAAGTTTCTGTTGCATGTCTGTGTTGTATTAATTCAGGTTGTTGCTCTGTGCACACATATACCATATAGGCCAGTTGCTGTGTGCCCAGAGACTCTCATTTTGTAGTAAGTTGGTTGTATGGTCAGAGCCAGTCACTGGAGATCACTCTGTGCCTCTCTGGGGCTGGGGTTGTTTACAATGAGCAACGGGGAGGCTCTAATCCTCCCTCAGAGCTCTCCATCTGCAGAAGCAGATGACTGTTCATTTCAGAAATTTGTCCTGAAATAGGGCAAAGAGCACATCTGCTTAATCACCCAAATGGCCCATTTTTATAAATGGATGCTTTCTTTTATAACTATCACGCACATGTACAAATACAGACACAAACTCCACTGTAGTTTGGTGATTGATTTCATTATTTTAATGGGTGGTAATCCATGCTATGGAATAACACAGATCTTTTAGGGTAAAGCTTTTACAAATCAGTTTATTAGGATATGCTACTTAAAATAGTACGAGAAAACAACAGAATTGCTACTACTTAACATATATATATATATATATGTATTCTGAATACCTGAACTGACAGACACCTGGCAACCATTTATTATAAAACACATGCAAAGAAAGAGTTATATATGTAGCAGATAGTATCCCTGGCTGAAAGAAGAGAAGACTATAGGTAGAGTCCTTTGTTTTGAAAAACTGCTGCCAGAAGCACTGTCCCAGTACCCTACGTGCTGTCAGTACTCCATGCTCAAAAGCAGCCCTTCTTACCTGCAGGAACAATGGAGCAATTTTATGCATGTAGAATGAGACTGTGCAGTTTTCTTGTTAAGTCAGTACAGTTTTTAGCAGTGGGATAGTCACTGGGAGAATATACTGAAAGAGAAGTGGTGTGGATTTCTGAAAAAAAAAACATCTGGAAGATTTCCATATATTGGACGAATATTACAATGTTGTGCATTTTTCATATTTTAGAAATTACAGCATTATTCCTCTGTTGACAAGACAGGCTTCAGCCCTAAGCAATAATAGAGCCTTTTAACTATAGGAGTGAGAGAGGTGGCATGGAAAACAGTTTTCTATACTGTGAAACTTTTCAGCTTTTCAAGTGCTCTCCCAATCTTTTTTAAGGATTGAGAAAAAAGGCTTAACAAGTGTGTGTGAGTGTGCATAGAAGGAGATTTTCATAGGCAGAACAGAGAAATATAGAAGAGAAATAAGATGAGACAAGCATTAAAAAACCCCCTCAGACACACCAGTGAGTGATAGTCAAGTACCTGTGCTGACATCCCAAGTCAAGCTCTTAAATTATTAACAGGGTTTGCCTTCTTTCCCAGTGGATGCTGTGTCAAAGCTGACTGACTTTGACTGAAATGTTTCATTTTTGAAAACCTGGCGTTTCTCCAACAGCCACAGTTTCATTAAAGCTTTTCCATTAGAAAAAGAAATGGTTCAGTGATGAGCTTCCAAGTGTGGACTCTGTAGTGTCTGTCCTACAGCGCTGGTGAGGAATGAACAGCAGCTACATAGAGCTCCTGAAACATTGCATACCTACCCGTGCTCTGATTGTATGATATGTGGCATTTAATAATGTAGAAATACCATAATGTGATGCATATTTTATACCTTTCTAGGTATAAAATATTGATTTTGTTATTCATTCACCTTTAATGAGCTAAATTAGAATCACATTTGAAACATTGTTGAAAACATTATCCATGTTTACTTGTCTTAGAACATAAACACCTATTAAAGAGTCCATATATCAAGCTGCAGTCCACTTTTTCTTCAGTTTCCACTTCTCCCCACGGCCCTTCTGCCGAGTTATTTATATCTCATATTTTCACTTCATGATATGAAAAAACTCTTAAGAAGCAGGGAAAACTACATAGAAGTGCAGTTGAGACTGTGGAAAGCACAGAAGAACAAGTTGTCTTTCCTGTTCCACTTACTTCAGTCTGGAGCAGATGCATAAAACTTCCTCTTCACTTACTTCTTGTGGTCACAGCATGAGACCATCTGACACGGCCACTGCATATGACAAGGAGTCCTGGCTTCGTTCATTAGATGCAACCATAATTTAGACTCATGGTAATAGAGAGTAAAAGCCCTTATTTTCCATCAAGCATACACTCCAAGGAATGTGGAAAGTACAGGATGAAATTGTCAGAACAAAATGAAGTGAGGAAAAACATAGTGGGGAATGGAAGAGTAATCCAAAAGCACGAGGGGATGCTAGGTAATTGGCCAGGTAAATGGCTTTAGAATGCGAAAGGGCATGAAAAAGAAACAGAAAAGAGTAATCAAGGAGGTGAAGGAAGCGTGTGTTAAGATATAAGACATCAAGTACAAGTGTTTAAACGTTACCTGTGCCTTCTGTCAGATATATCTGAAGGGGAATGTTTTATGCAGTCATATTTTCAGCTTTATGACTTAGCAATTACATAGCCTGACTGCCTCAGAAAAGTGAATTAAAATACAGTATTTAAACTACTGTGAGCCTCTATCTCATCTGCCAGGTGTTAGGCATTTCGTAGTAGCTTGAGGACTCTATTTATATGTATTATATGGCTTTAAATATTGTACAGATGTGAATAGAATCACATAATTTTAAATGTGCTCATTCAATGAGGCATCTGCGTTTTTCACAAACATCATAATTGCATAAAAGAGGGAATTGTGAATGAATCCTTGGATCTGTGATTTTAACGTAAATATGTGGTAAATATTGCTAGCTATCTATTAAAGGGGACATGGGCAAAATACAATGAGTGTTGAGAAGAGGTGCAATTTCCAAGTGTTTTGCATTAAATATCTAATCAGCATGGAAAGTTCCATCTAAATCTAAGCCGTGTAAAATGAATGGCTTTCATTTTGCCTTTCTGCTGTGTTTTTCAAAGAAAAGTGCAGTACATTCTACTAAAAACAAACCCAATAAAATTCATCTCTCACCCCCAAATTCCTAACCCTTGTTCCCCAAGAAGTGGCTTTCAATGTCATATGTTTATTAAAAAGATTGAGTTGAATGCAATTCTAGCTCACATAGCTTTTCATGGTACAATTCTACGATGTAATGTGTTTGGTGAGGAAAAACGGGCACTACAAACTATTGAAAAATAATTAAAATGCAGATACTTGTATCTTTCAGGAGTGATTCACATTGCATTGCTGGCACCTGGCAGTCTCTGGTAGGCACAGGTGGGATGAAGCAGGTACTTGCTGTATCCCACCTGAAAGAAGACCCTGGCAGTTGGTCACATAGCTGGGCTGTTGTTTTACCTGGAAGATGTATCCCTCCAGGGTGAGAATGGTATATTGCTGTGTGATGCCTCTTCTTGGTCTGGTCTGTGTTAGTTATTTACTCCTGGTGTGTACTGGAATAGAATAGTCAGAAGTATGTGGTTAACTGGTCTCAGATGGGCAATTCCTCTGGGCTACAACTTGGCCAAGTCAAGGGAAGGTCGAATGTTTATTCAAACCATCCTCAGTGGTTTTAAGCGTAGACATTTGTTCTACAGGGATTAGGGGTGTTCATGTTGTCAATGTAACTACAAGTGTAATTGCTATGTAATTACTGTGATTACTGTGCTAATTAAATGTCAACACGATGTGGCGGACTTTATACTCAAGAGCTTGACTCCACAATGCCACAGACACTTTACAGTTTGAAGAGTCTAAAAACATTAAGAAATCATCTCTCTCAGTTCTTCCAGTTTACATTCAGGACCAAGTGTTGTCAGAGCATGTTGTTGAAAACCTGATTTCAAGCTAAAAGATTGCTATGGTTTTATAACTAAATACACAATTTTTCTGAAATGCAAGCAGCAGGATGTGAGACATTTTGGTGACTCACATCACTGTAGCTCTGAAGGTACAGCTATGAATCAAGTTCCTGAGAATTTTGTACCAAAACCTTATACCACTACCAGTTCAAGATTATTATATTCATACATCTTTTTGCTTATTTTGAGCTGAGAGTAAAATCCCAAAACACCTATGGCATTTTTATCATAAGTTTTTTGGTTTTGTTTTTATTTTTTTTAAACAAATCCAGCACATCCTTCTGAGAGTTATTACTACTGTAAAATCATTTAGAATGCATTTGCATGGCTTAATTGACCTTGAATAATGCAAACTCTTCCACTCCAACTGACATGAGATAGAAGGAAAAGGCAATGAGAATTGCATAATCTTCCTATTAAATTCAAACTGCCAAAATGAAAGGAAAACTGACTTAGAATTTGTCTAAATCACTTTTCTATTTCCCCACAACGACACAGAGATACTGAACAAATCTGAAAAGAATTTGGTTAGCCCTCAGGAAAGAACAAATGTGTCTAATTTGAAGACATTTTACAATGGCTGGCATTTTCTGTGGCTTGTGGAGCTCTCCTTTGTAGAGACTACGGTTTCAGCAATGGTAGGCAGGTTATTTTAATTTTATAGTAATTTGCTGTTGTTAGAGATTGCTCCCCACCATGCTGTTCCTCAGTGCATCATACAGCCGTGCTGAGGGGTTTTGAGACACCTAAAGAGCGTTGATTTGCTCATCCCTCCATCCATGATGTGCAAATCTGTCCATTTCAAAACTGTACAAGATGGGTAGAGGTGAACAACAGTACTCCAAAGATAAAAGTTACTAGAATGCACAATACTAATGTTTGTGTTGGACAAAAACAGCATCTGTGGAGTGAGCTGGGCTGCCTTCTTTCATGTGTGTTACAAGCCTACCTCTTCAGCAGTGTTTCCTCTTCGATGGCATCTGAAAATGTGTTTCTAGACTTCTCTTATTAATCATCCCCTGATTCCTTCTGGTTTGGTTTCCTCAGATTAGAAATATTTTTTTCATTAGTGTCTTCTTTGGTCTTGTAGGTGAAGGGTGCCATTTATTGCATTTCCTTTGATACAAAGCCAGCTCCAGTGTTATAGCAGTAAAAGCCACTGGAGAGTCTGTGTAAAAAGTATGGTATGACTCCATTGCATGAAAAGTGTGGGAAAGTCTTAAATAGCTGATTGGAGCAGTCTGCAGAGTTATAAAGCTTCTTCAAATACTGGAATTTCTTTGCAAAGAAGCTTCCTTTCCCATTTCTCTAGCCTTATTAGAAACTCAGGACCGTATCAGTGCTTCAGTGTACTTACTGATTCACTTCACAGTCCCTTTACCACAGCTCTCTGTGCCAGAGACTGTTTGGGACTGAGGAAGAGTGGAAATCTAGTGGCCTTCCCATTTCAGGAAGAAAATCACAGAATCCAAGCACATGTATTAATTTTTCTATAGTACATCCATTAATTTTTATTCTTTTATTTTATTGTATTTCTAACTACTATGAGTCTTCTATCATCCTTTTGCTGACATTTCAGTAAATGTTAAGGAACAAAGATTAAAGAGCAGCCAATGCAAGTGTGACTTTAATTGAACTATTGAGCCAGGATATTTCATCCTGAATATTACTGAATTTGCATTATCTCACATTTCATTGATTAACTACATTTAAATGTAAATTTAGATTCCACATAGCCTATATGATTTTTAATCAAGATAATATTGTCTTAGAATATGGCAATTTACTTCTGAATTAGTGTTAGTGAACATATAGTATTTACTTTAGATTATTTTAGCATGTTACTTGGACCAAGGAAAAGAATACTTTGAACTATCCACATTTTTTTTTTCTTTCGTAGATAATGTAAGACCTTTTGGCAGTGTTTCTGGATTTTTAAGCATTTGACTTCTCATTTTTAAATATCAGGTTTTGTTCGAAAATTGATCTAGCCTAAGAAGTATTTGAACTCCCAAAGAGATAAATCAACTTCTTTAGAACAGAATGTATTTTTTTTAAGATTTATTTACAATTATTTGGAATTTATCTTATTTTTTGCTTGATTAGAAAACCATGTCTAAGCCATTTAAGTTTTAACTGGATTATTTCTTCTGCCTTCTTTACCATAATACTCCATTCTATATATTATGGTATTCTATGTGACAAAATAAACCAGTCGCCCAATTTGGTGACTGAATCAAGAGTCCATTCTTACTATATTAAATGAAAAAAAAAAAGTCTATGACTTTTATATTGTAGTTGCCTGGGAAAAGGAGTCAGGATCTGTAAGGGCAGCTATTTGCTTCAATTCTTTTAAAAGCGAGTAGAATGCAGGCATCTTACTGCCA
Organism: Merops nubicus; assembly: GCF_000691845.1. NCBI lineage: Eukaryota > Metazoa > Chordata > Aves > Coraciiformes > Meropidae > Merops > Merops nubicus. The sequence goes on along the minus strand of NW_008610337.1, from coordinate 27,886 downwards.
CTTGTGCATTTGAAAATACCAAAAATACTGAATATGTGAATGGTGAGCTGTGAATGGTAAGACTGGGTCAGTACATTTGCTTTGTTCCTTTTGTTCCCCCTTGCTCCCCCCTGTTCAAGTTGATAACAGCTGATATCAAAGCTCTGGCAGTGCTGAAGCATATCACTCCATTTATGGCCAGTCTAGCAAAATGAATCTTTTCAAACATGGTTTTAAGGCTAACCTATTTCAAGTACACTCACTTGTGGGTTAGTGCAGCCTCTGCATCTTCTACAGCTGAGTAAAAAGTAATCTGCTTTAGGTTATTCCCCCTTGGAATTCAACTGAATGTTCATGCAGTTGAAGCATTTATTGGTGCTTTACAGTATTTGGTGTGTACTTGTATATTACTTGATAAATATTGAGAATATCTTTGGTACATAACTTGTCTTTCTAGATTTTGGTCAGGGAGTGCTCATACCATCAGACTAGCTCAGGGAGATCCATGTTGTGGGCTGATGGAAACCATTCAGACTAGGCTGGGGGCATGGCTATTAACCACCTTTGTTTCTTTTAAAGTACCTGGTACAGTGAAAGTTAGCCAGTCAGGAAGCCTGCACAGCATGCAATACACTCTTGTGAGACAAAATGATCAACAACCTCTTGTTCCGTTGGAATAAAGTGATCAAAACTACTGTACCCTCAGAAGTACGCAGTTAATGCAATAATTGTCATGTTAACAATTACTACATATAATAGAAATTCACCTGACAAACCATGTCAGGAATTGATAGTGTGTGATTAAGAATTACCTGTCAATGAGCTTCAGTAGCATAGGTACAATTTCAGTTTAAGAAACAAATAGCCTGTAAAAGTCTCAAACCAACAGTGAATGTCTCTTCCCTAAGCTTGCTCTGTGTGTCAAAGTAAATGGGGAAGAGTATTTAATGAGTGAGAGTCTCTAAGCAGGGTTTAGTCATCCATAGAACAAGAACAACTTGGACCTTATAATGGACTAGTAGCTGCTTGCCTAATGCTCAAGGTATCACAGGACCCTATCCAACTTTCTGAATGATAGTGGCATTAAGTTATTAAATATTTTTTTTGAAGAATAAGAGCAAACATTTGTTTCTATTACACTTTCAAGTGTACCACTTTGTATGGCCAGTCTGCTGCTGTGTCCAAGTCCTTAGCCTTGTTCAGTAGGCTGTAGCACCAGGGTCAGATACATGAGAGAGGCCTTCTCTAGGATATTGGCAACCTTACTGCATTTAAGTTGACTTTACTTTTCACAGGTGACATCCCACCAAACTGTAGACATTGCTTTTGTTTAAAGTAGACTTGTAGCTTATTATCCTTAACATCATTTTTACAGCAAATGGAGAAAACTAAACACTTCTAAGATAAAGTTCATCTCATCCTGAGGTAGATGTCTGAAACAGGCCACATACATCACACAAAGTGCCTGTTTATCCTCAACAGTTTTAGAGAGCTCAGGGTGATTAGCTCAGAAACTGATGTCTCTAGTGCAACAGTCTAAAACCAGGTGAGATAAATCTTAATATCCATGGGCAGCTATACTCTCCCTTAATGGCTTTAAATAAACAGACTCTCTTGGTAAATGTATAATCATTTCAAAATATTTATCACCCTACTAAGAGCTTTGACTAGAGAGGGATATATTTTTTCTCCTGTGAATGTTTAGCTTTTAGTTTTACAATGCTAACTGCACTGGGATGACATCTGTAAGTATCAAGTTGCTTTATGTAAGATTCAAGTCTTCCAGTAAACCAATTTTTAGACAAACACTCTATCTGCTTTTAATGTACGTCATCTCTTAATAATAATTTTGTCCCATCAGCAATAAATGTGTGAAGATATCTAAAAGTCATAGTTGTTTTCTCTGTGCAGGAGCAGTTCTTTTATATCTATGAAATTATGAATAAAATTGGGTTTTGGCATCTTACTATTAGTAATTCAGGTTCTTGCTAACTCACGGCAAAGAGAATAAAAATAAGTTAGAGTTTTTCCTGCTGAGAAATGTGTCTAGTGTCAGTGATGAAAGGATTGTTCTCGGGGAACTGCAGAACAATTGTCTTGCAGCATTTCTTTGAATTAAGGCTATTTTATTGGCCTTTTGCACCTCAGAAGGGCCTCTCAGATTATGATGGGTTGAATTCTTGTCATACTGTGATAACTTTGTGAGGTCTGATTTCCACAGGCGCTGAACAGACACTGCACGTGTCGAAACATGAGAGCTGTGTGAAACAGTATTTCTGCAAACGCAGGCCAAGAAGTTAGAGTGCAGTCTTGTTATACCTTGACAAGGCTGTGGCATTTGTATTTTCTCTTAACAGTCTGTAGGCTAGACCACCTCAGGTTAATGGGAGCACATGAGGATGCTGTGATGTGCCTCTCTTAAGGACAGTTGTACAAGTACTCGTGCTCACACGCGTGTGCAAATGTACACACACAGTGCATAGTCTTTGAGGAGCAGAAGCCCATCTGAGCACTCACAGTGATAATATGCACACTCATATTGTGATGGTAGATATGGACCCTACATCTCAAGGAACACTTGGTCAGTACATAAATAGCCTTTCTATTGGGTTCATACAGCAAAGTGTATAAATGATGAGAAAAATGATGTTTGTGTAACGTACAAATATGTTTCTATTTGCTTAAATATATTATAAATATATACAGTAAAGACTTGGCAGTGAGTATTTTCAAGCTGGATGTAGAGTAGCTGCTGCTGAAATCAGTAGCCAGCACAATCACCTCCATTTTTTAATGTCTTGAAATGTGTTTAGAAGATCCAGTGCTCTTCAGCATTTTGGTTTTAATATTATTACTATTTTTCAATGACAGTTTGGACAAGATATTTGTTCCCATATGTCCTGGGATATGTGTTGGGCTATGTGATTGTAGCATTGGATTGCTGGGATCTACACAGTGTAACACATTTAATTAACACCTTTGTAATTATTCAGAATTACATATACCCTTGTTCCTTCTCCCCCCATCTCTTTCATTGCTTCCCAGGACTCTATGAGGAATAGGAAGGGGTGGGATTGAAGGATTTTAATGGATATTTGATAGTATTCCTTGTGTTCACACACAATATTTATAAAGTCATGTCCATGTCTCCATAAATTACAAACTGACATAGTTTTTTGATGAAATTTTTGCAAACAAGGTGACAGTAATGTATGTAGCTTTGAGCAAAGCAGTACATCTGGCAGGAAAAGTGTTTATTCCCATTGAGAAAGATACACTGTGATGTGGTAAAAAGATTTTCTAAAAAAAAAAAAAACCAAACACTTCTCTGTTGTACTTACAAGAAGAAAAGCATTATTTTGGTTTTGTTTGCTCTATTAATCTTACATACTGTACTTAGCCTGTCAAAATCTGCTTTTAGTGGTATCTCCATGACCGGTGAAACATGACACATGAACCATGAAAATCAAACTCATGTGTACTGAGCTATTTTGTGGTACTGGTGGTTCTTTTGTAGGTTCAGCTAATACAACTTCACAGGTCAGCTGTGGGTTATAATTGAGTTAGATCATGTCCTTGTGGCTTTGAAACAGCAGATCATCCAGTGAAATGTTCAGAGCTGTAACACATGCAGCGTGCTAAAGCCAGTCATGAGTAACCAGAATTTCAACTATTTTGAGTATTGTCTCATCTATAAAGGTGCTGCAAGTTGTTTGTTTAAATGTAGGTAGGTAATTATAAGTAAATGTATGTATTTATAAAGGTTTTTTTTTTTATAGCTAAATAGATGTCTGCACATGCAGCTAACTCAGATGGTGTGAGTTTAATGAATATACTACAAAATTTTACTTATTTTGGACAAAGAGGGAAGAATCTATTGCTGTTTAGGAAAAAAAAATCACGTTTTGGCAAACAAAGGATTATATTTAATTTAGACCATGCATGGAAAATATATTTTGATGAATGCAACTTGAGATCATGGAAAGGTTTCCCATGGAAGAAGCTCTGTTTCTCATTTCTGATGCTTTTTCAAAGTCCAAACGAGATTTCTGGCAGAAATAAACTGTGGGCCTCAGATCATATGACCACGTTTATGGATTTTTGTGGATTAGTTTCACTATCTCTCACATATGAGTTTCATTGGCTGTTTCTAGGGCAGCACAGCAACACTGCCTCCCAGCTGTCCTCCCAGTGCTGTCGTGTACCTGTAGTGCAGATTGCTTAGCCATGAGAGCCTTCCCTTGAAAAGCAGAAATTGCAGTGTTAGTGCTCCAGGGTGGGACTTCATTATGCTGCCAGGAGAGGGGAACTGGATGGTCACTGTGATGTCCCGTGTGCCTGCTTCCAAAGCAGTACCTGCCCTGGAGGCAGCAGGCATGACAAGTGTCATTTGCCAGTGTGCTTTCTAACCAAGACTGCAGATGCTGGCTTTGGGCAGTGTCTCCAAGGCAGAAGCTGCTGAGGTTGACAAAAAGCCTGGGTGATCATGTCCCAGAAGGTGACAGTGCTGACAGTTCTGCCTTGGGGCCCACAGGACCTCCAGGCCACCTGTGTGACCTCCAGCATCCACGCCAGGGTGTCAGCCTGCTGGAGCAGAGACATCATGTCTGCCAGGACAATTTATCAGTGTAATATTGGGGTCCTCTCCTTCAGACAAAGCTCTGCATGCCTAGCTGTGGTGGAAACAGAAATTAAATCATTGCAACAAAGAAAGGGGTGGTTGTAGCTCCTGCCTCAAGGCACAATGTGGTCTGCATTTGTGTGCTGGAGCCAGAGCCTCGTCACTCTAGGCAGGAGGTCTTGCTGGGCTTTGGATGTCGAACAGTGGGACTGACATGAAAAAATATTTGCTGTGAAGTTAGAGGCCTGCCCTGGAGGCAGAATTGTCTGGTAGTAGAAATGAAAGTTGCTGTTGCTCTTTACTTGCCCTGGGGTAAGAGGCAGGCAGTGTCACTTCCAGCTCCTCGGGCCGTGCTGCATGGCTGCCATGCCAAACAGCCTTCCAAGGGAAACCGGTCCCACAGTAGCAGTTTTCCAGTAGTACAGTAGAAACCATTCAGCAAAGGAATGGTTCCTTGGTCCCGTTGAGCTGGGTAGATATAGGCAGGAAACGCCTCTACATGTATGTTTCCATTTTTCAAAAATTCTGGAGAGAGAAAAAGAAATGTTTCTCCTGTCCCATCTCCAAAATATCTGTTCTCTCTGTATTTATCAGGGCACTATGCATGGTTGTAGGCTCAACCTGTCTTGCATAATGTTAACTTTGTTCTATTACATATGTAACTTTACATTCATAAAATGAAAAGAAATGGACCCATTGGAATGAGGGCTATTTATTCCTCACTGTATAGAAGAGGACCCCACTCTGCTTCTCTTTTGGTTTTATGACCTGTGTGGTCATGCTGCGTATTGAAGATGTCTCTATGCAGACTTCTGGGGCTGAGAAGAATTAGTTTGTCTATATTGCATTGTCTGTTTTTAACAAGAAAAAGCTTGTGGGGACATAACTGCTGATTTTAAGGAAGAGGAGAGAATAAGCCTTCCTCACCTCTAGATGCATCTCTACCATAAAGGTGCCAAAATCCTTGCCTTCCAGTTTGGCATATCATTTCTGTGGGCATAAGTACTCAGATTACCTGTTTAACTGCTAGTTTGCATTTGTAGACTGAAAAAAAAAAGTAAACTATTAAGAAATGAAGCTTAGACATGAATTATTTAAATTTTTATTTTATGTTTTGTTACGTATTAATGTTAAAAATGGATTCAGTCAACAGGAGTTATAGACTAGATTTTTAAAAAGGGATCTGTTTATTGGTTTTGCTGTCCTGTTTGCATTATTTTGATGAAGTTTTAATGAAATTGCAAAGAAGTAACACTAATCTGGATCAGAATGTTTGGTTTGAGTGAGTGTTATTAACTTGGAATCTGTGCCTAATACTTCTGATCATGGCAGTGGAGGACTGAGCCCAGTACTTTGAAATTAGTCAATAACACTAAGATTAGAATTACAATATCTTTTGTATCATCTTGCTAAAGTCATAGAAGAATTATAATAATTATCTAGGTCTATGAACAAAAGAAAGCAGTTATAAGAAGGGTGGATTGTACTTTAACAATATTCCATGCGTATCTACCATAGGGTTGATTTCAGTGTAGTAGGGAAGATATTTGCAGATGTTAATATTTTTCAGTACTTTTCATTGGCTGCTAACAAAGAAGCAAATCTCTATTGTAACAAAGGGAATTATTCGTGTTTGAAAGTGTTTTAATTATCTTCAGAAGATTTTTCTCAGGTTTGACTTTGAAGAATAAGTAAGAAAGGTACCATTTAAGTGATGGTTCATTTATTGCCAGGTAAACAATTAACTGATGTAGTGGGTCAGCCAAAAGAAACAGTAAAGATAGGAGGGAGTTCTGCTCTCTGCTTCCACTTGCTGAAAATATTTCAGTCTCCAGTGTAATCAGCTCTTTACTCCTCTTCAGACCAGCTGTAGGAAACAAAATGGAGATAATAATGTGAATGAAGTTCAGGAAGTTTCAAATCTGATTGGAATCTCTCTTTGGCTGCATCTTGCGTCAGTGCCTACACTAGTAAACGTCTAAAATACAGGAAATGACTCTCTTGACAGTTAAATGTTCAAGTGATGTATATCCATTAAAAATAAAAAAGATTTTTTTTTCTATTAACAAGTGGTATGATGTTGTTCTGCATCTATGGGTATGTTACAGCATTCTTTCCTTCTTTCTATGCATGTTAACATGATAAATAATTGTTGCCCTGTCAGTAGGGGAGCATGTGATTTGGTTAATATGTAGGAAAATACTAGGAAAATATGTTGGAAAATGTATTCACTCCTTTAATGTTCGATTGAATATTTTTCTCTTTCCTTGTGAAACTCATTTGCTTGGTTTTAACTGAAATTTGAAACTCTTGTGTAAATTCAGAACTCCATATCCTGAGTTACTGAGAGAAAAAAATCGAATACTGTGAGACTTGTGGTAAAGTGTCAATGCCTGTAACTGTACACTAATTTCTAGAGGAATATTTCTAGATAAATATTTACTTTATTACTAAACATATACTAGATTTCCTAACTTAGATTATTAATTTAGATAAAAAGGCTTTAAAAGCTTTTTCTGTACGTGATTTTGGCATGAAAGGGAATATTAATACCAGAAGTCTGTTTCAAGATTCAGCTGAAATTGTTGTTGTAGCTGTTATTTATATTTGTTGTCTCATAGGAATGAAAGGTGGATGAAACATGTTTAACCTACTGGTTATGCAGATACATTTTATTAAACCACAAACGCCATCAGGTGGTTTTCAGCACCATGTGTCTCAAAGGGATGTCAGATACAAGCATAAATTTACAATTTTATTTGTCTCGTATAAGTAGCTTTTTGCATTAGCCTTTTTTCATGGAGAATTGATCTGGTGCTTGATATGAAGTATCACCTTAAGTATCTTGTTGTCAAGATATCCTTTTTTACTGCTATGTTATTGTGGACAACTGCTTATCCAGTAGCACTGGCTTTTGCTTTGGCCTTTCAGGAGAGTGTACTACATGTAGTATGTAAGGAGATAGATTAGCATTCAGCGGTAAAGATGTCTGGACTTGTAAACCTCATGAAAAATTGGTGAAGTGGTTCCATAGGGCTATGACAATTTGTGATCAATAATGAAGTATGAACCAAATAACTAAGAAACCTGTTGTGATATTTGTGTTCCAAAACCAAAGAGTGGGGTAGAATGTTAGAGTCCATGTAATCTGCTCGAGGTAATAATTGTGTTTCCTAATGATAACTTAGCCAGCCAGGAACCTTTCCACTAGGATGTTTCCCTGGCTCCACTGTCTGTCTGTGATACTGTCATTAGCAGGACAGGGCTGCTATGCTCCCCTTGCCTTTCCTGTGAATACTTGTGCTGATGACCTCTCTTCTCTTAAACTGTGTTGGAGCTGATGCTGATTTTTTGGTCTGAAGCTGCTGCTTTTATCTATAGGAGCATGGAATACTGTCCCATAGCACAGGCACTTTTTTCCTCTGGAATGCTTCCAGTATGTTTTTAAATCAAGGAGACTTCTTGTGTTCAGAGTGGTGTGTAAGTCCAACGAGTGATTTTACAGCTAAATGGTTTTGATGCTGATCTAGTGAATCATTGTGACTCTCTACCCAGTTCTGTCTGTTTGAAAGCAGTGAAAATATGATCTGCAGCTGATTCTGTTACATCCCTACTGCTGACAGCAACATTAGTAAGGGTCAGGAGCTTGTGGGTTTTTTGGCCTTTGTGGTGTCCTGTTTTGCTCCAGAATGATGTAAAACATTGGAAATTTATTCATTAAGCAAAATGACATTGCTGTGTAGATGTGCATGTTGATGGCTCGTTTTAAAATGTTGCAAGACACATAAAAATCCTTGAAATGTATTTATTGGTTTGGAGAAGTGGAATTGCAAAACTTCTAAAATAGGTATTAGTAAAATCCATTCGAGCACTGAAAAACCATAAGTAGAAGTCAGGACTTTGGAACTGGCTGCAGACTTCATCAGCCATTTGTGACATTCAGTGGGTCATGGAGAAAAAAGATGAAGCACACATAGTGCAACGTGTGTATTTTCTCCTAACCTCAGTATAGATCCTGCAAAACATTAGTGGCTTATTCCTGCAGGATATTGACAGCACTTTAGAAATCACAGGTATTAGACATAAACCATCCAGTCACGCTGTCAATGTATCCTTCCTCACTTGCCTCTCAGCACAAGATTTTTCCTTTAACATATTCTCCATCTCATTGCCAATTTTACCTAGCTCAAAAAAGGAATTTCTATCATAAGTTTTCTTGATACTTCATCTACATTCTCTTAGATTCATCTGGGGTTATAGAATTTTACACTTCTAGTACCATCCTAATGTTATAATCTTAAAGTCTCAGGTGTGTTTGCACCTGTCCATAACTTTTACTGTGTTCCATACTTACTGTTTTTAAATCACAAGTAGCATTTCCAACACGTAAAAACTGTGAAGGTTTTGCTGCAGTTTTTATTTAGGCCTTATGCAGATTGTATGCTTTCTTTTAGTCACAATTATTCATTGCCCATTCTTGCTTTCTCTGCATCCCTAGGACAAAATAGAGTTACACCTGTAACTCTAACCCCTATTAATCCAAAATCTTATTGTCTGAAGACAAGAAATGTAGTTTGACAGAGCACAGAAAAGACAATTAAACAGTCTGGGTGTTTTTGATGAAAAATATGTAGCAGATAAGTCCCATTCCATAAAAATGTAATTAACAAAGTTGTTACATACTTTTAAAATTGTTTTGAAAAACTCCTGTAGACATACTTTTAAATCAAAAGTGTACATTCTCCCGTGCAGTTTTATTTAATGGTGCATTAAGGTAGAGATTTGATGCTGCTGGTGCAACTGAGATACAAATGATGTTGTGCTGAAACTGTCAGAAGCTGTTGTTTGGTTTAGTCCTTTCAAGTGTAAAGCAGAGAATGTTCTTAGCCTCTTGGTCCCAACTCTTAGTTATACGTGACTGACCCATATGACTAATTTTCTTTACTTGTACAGATTTCAGTCACTTGCTTATATCACATTACTTCTGGAGTGAATGAGTAATGAGCATGTGTTTCACATGGTGCTTTGTGTTTTAATTGAAAACAATAAACCATGTATATGCATTCCTGTCTGCTACATTAGATTGAAAATGAAAAGCTGTAGCAAGGTGTTCTGTGAGACAGAACTGATGCCATAGAAAATCCTGCATATATTATTTCAAATTTGATTTGTAATTTGGAGGGAATATTACTGTTATTAATTTCTGTGAGAGGAAGAGAAGAGATTTATTTTTTATGCCCTAAATCTTTCCTCTTCATCCTCTCATCATCAGTGTTTGCATCAACACGAAAGAGACTTTCCATCACCTGATGATCAGAGTGTACTGCTTTTAAACAAATTATCCTAGCTGGATTCACAAAGATTTTAGCACTCAGTGTATTGAGTGAACACCAACTTGTCATTGCTGGCCTAGCCCGCAGCTGAATCCACAGAGAAAAGAACAAAGACATCAGTTTGATTTAGCTGTCTTTAAAATACATATTGTCATATGTAGTTGTTAATGCCTTTGGAAAAATTGGAAAAATTAGGAAAAATATGTGAGAAAAATTTAGCTAATGCCTTTTGGTTTTTTTTGAAGGTATCTAAGGAAACAAATCAAGTGCTTATCCATCTGTCTTTTGCATGAAATATTTTGTTGCTAATAATACCATCCTCCTGTTCTAATTTCCTTTGGTAAAGTTTTGCATATCTAAGACCAAATCCAACATCTTAAATGCAGAATAGTGGCAGGAACCAATAAACAAGAAAGACATGGATCTTGTGCGTGTGTTTGCTGTATGAAAATGTTCCTGGTGATTCTAAGCAAATGAGTGGAAGGTAAATGGATGCAAAACTATTTTATAAAAGTATCAACTCGACACAATGAATAAACAAACACCATTTACCAGAATGATCTTGGCAGTCTGGTGGTAGGGCAGGCTTAGCCTTGGGGACAGTGTGCCCTTTGCCTTCTAGTAATGCTACCATAGACCTGGTTGCTTTTGCAGGTATCTTATCCTGGTGAATCCAAAGAAATGGATTGCCTGGCATTTCTGCAGATACTCATGAAGTTTGGACAATGTTGTGGCCAAATAATGAATAAGGACTTTAGATATGTCTACCTCTCATTATAGTTCCTCAATGTTTATAGTCCACAAAGATATTTTCTTGATTTCTGCCTTCCATTTGTGTCAATACTTTAAAAACACTCTGGAAATTCTTAAACATATGACTTTTTCAAAACCTGTTGGTATTTAATTGATTTAAAAAAAAAAGCAGAAAGACTATAGCAAGTTCCAATGCTGACTTTAGAATTTAAAAAAAAGATTCTAGAAACTGATTTTATTTTGCACTTTTAAAAATAATGGTGTTGGACAAGCTTTAAAAGTTAGCAAACAGTGAGCGTTCCTTCAGCAGTTTAAAATGCTAAACTCCTATAGTCAGCCATTCAAAGGGTATTATATAATCAAGATGGTAGCCCCTTATTATGGTGTTTAGCTAATGGACTGCAGCTTTTCTGACTAATGATTAGCTTAGGGATTTAGCTATACAGAGAATGGGCACAACATTTTTTCTTTAATCTTCTTTCTTTCAGTAAAATTGTGACCACTGGAGGATATTAAGATAAGACAGTGATCTTTATAATGGTTTTGTGAAAGTCAGTTTTAGTGATATGAGTTAGACAAATCTACTTTCTGGTCTTCAGGATAATGAATTAGATATTTACAATTGATGAAGAAAAAGCTGTTCATTGCATACTGGTGTGTGTAATAGAACAGTGGCTTGGCTTTCTGCATGCTATATATGGATAATAAAATCTTTCATATTAAAAAATATTCTTATGCAATAAGTAACGTGCTTCTTATATTTCTGTAAAAGTAAAAAAATAAGATTTGAGCTTTCAGAATTTGTGACTTCTCATCTCTGATGATTATTGTATCTTCTGTAGCTGTTTTTTAACCCATCTAATATTTGCATGTGAGCTCTATGTCTGTTAAATAGCAAGACAACCCAGATAATAGTCTCAGTTATGATAAATCAAAACTTTTTAGCATGCTGTGAGAGAAAAATATGGTTGTAATTTGGATAACATTGGCTCTGATCCTGGAAAAGATTGACTTTTTCCTAGTGTAGATAGTTACAAGAGTAGACATGTCAGTCTTCATGCATATGTGTAAGCTAAACCAGAACTGAGGCACAAAGCAGAGAGGCTTAGTTCAGTCTGTGGTAAAACAGTGAGGACTCATAGGCTTGGTTATCCTAGCTTCTTTCCTCTGAGGCTCACTGATACACAGCACATACAAATTTCCTCTATCAGCAGAGGAAATACTTGTGATACTCTCATTCTAATTTAGTTGTAAATTACTGACATTCCTGGTTCTTTTACTGTGATTTAGTGTTGCTTTGTTCCACCAATAGTCTTGTTGGCTTCAAGGGGCTGGCCACTTATATAATGGGCTGCATTTAAGGAGATCAAGGTCACAAGAATTTGTTTTTGCAGTTGGCTGTTATTTCTAAGTATCAACTCTATAATGAAGTATTTGATGAACTTACAGCTTTTGTTTTATAAGAAATGCACTGTGCTTCTCTGAATAGATTCTCTCCATCCTGACTAAGTGGAAACATTAGCACAAAGGCAAGCAAGTCAAACTTTGTGTTTAAGTTGCCTAATTTATGTGCAGAGGCAGAGTAATATTCAAAATGCTTTGAAAGTCTACCACTAGCTCACTAAGGCTTCAGGCACGCCTGGGTGCCTTTGTTAATATCCAAAGCATGGTGAACAAAGAACAGTTCAATAGTGCTATTTTGGATAATGGTGTAGTTCAGTCAAGATGAGACTTTTCTGTTGGATTGGCAGAGACTGTAACTTTTTTCACTCAGCAGTTGCCAGGTATGTGATGTGCATGCTGCTATCCTGGCAGGCAGCAGTGGCACTGCCTGGAAAGCCATTGAAGAAAGATGGTTGAATGAGCAGAAGCATGGCTGAGCTTCTGTTGTTCATATTGCATGGTGTCAGCACAAAATAGAAAGGTATTCTTAAAGGTTTTGGTTGTTTGGGCTTCTTTTAAATAAAATAATTGAAGTTCACCGACCTAAGTGTTAAGCTTTCAAAGAAATAGATCAGGCTTTTGCATAGTAAATGCAAAAGTCAGAGGTCCACAAATCCAGTGTGCCAAACAGCACTGTGCAGGAGAATGGGCTGTAAGAACTTTATGCATTCACATTTGAAAAAAGAAGTATTGGTGAGAGGGAAAATTGTTGCCTTGTTCAGAGTCCTAGTATTGTAATGATCTCTAGGAATTTTTGAGCATAATACATTTGGTATTGAGAAAGAAATACCAAAGAAGTTAGATTAGTTTGTAATGGAGCTGAGAATATTCACACGTTTTGTTGAGTATGTATTTTACACATCGTATAATTTGGAATAGAATTATAGGGTGAACTCTGAGTTGTGGAAAAAGAATTATAATGATTCAAACATGCTGCAACTCTTTCTGAGGGTGGAAAGGAATAGGAGTATCAAACTGAACGACAACAAAAGAAAAATCTCTCACATAGAAAACTGTTAAAAGAAACCTTCGAGTTATATTCTTGTACACAGATGACAAAGTTGCAGAATGCATATTTGGCAGAAGAAAGAAAAAAGATTCTCAGGTAGAATGAGTAATTTGAAGTGTAGAGCAGTTATATATAGTTTTCAAGCTATTAACAGTAAGAAATAGTAATCAGAAGCTTAGAAAGAACATAAATATCACTGCAGGGGGTCTCTCCTTGTAAATGTTTCCAAGAGAAAGGATTGGTGTGATTACAAAAATGTATGATGACAAAGAATATTAAACAAAAGAACAGTGTTTAGTATTATGTATATGTAGTTGTTAAACCTAGGTTTATAAAGTATAAGAGCAGGATTGACCTGTGAGTATGTATTTTGATCTTGTATTGCAAAAAAAATTCTTTCACCAGAGTATTCAGGCACTGCATAGAACAGCTTGTGTTTAATTAAAGTGTATTTTTTAAACAGACTTCTAGTTTCCCTTTGAAGATATTGAGAGGTAGAAAACGAATTACTTTTCTTGGTAGTTTTTTCCTCATGGTTAGCTTGAATTTGTCTGGCTTCATCTTCCAGCTACTGAGTTGTGTTAAGCCTTTTCGTGTTAGAGACCTGTGGAAGCCTGTATTTTCTCCCTCTGGAAGTGCTCATATACTGCTGTCAAGTCACCTCTCAGATTTTCTTTGATGAACTGAGCAGACTGACATCTCTGAATGGTTTTACAAGCAGCAGTGAAATAAATTTTTTACCTCCCTATGAATGATTTGAGATCATTCTTTATAATGCCTGTCCTCAACATCATTTACCATGCTATCGTTTTTGAGCTCATCACCCATAATTGTTTAATTTCTTAATGATTGATATGTTGCATAACATAATCCCTAAATTTAACTTCCAAGGTCTCATACTTATATGTATATTTGACTAATGACTTTTGCTTGAAAGCTGCTTGAGGCATATATCTGCTAATCTGTTCTAAATTCAAATCAGTGTAAGCTTGAGCAATACTTCATAGTGCTAATACTATAGTTGAAAGGTTGTTTTGGCCAAGCAATGTATGCTAGTAAATCAAACTTCTTACAAATTTATTTATTAGTTCATATCATTGTGGAAGCCAGAATGGGCTATTCTACATAAATCCTGTTAAATGTAGTTTTCTTTAACACTTACCCATTTTGCCTGTGGTTGATACTGCACCAGTTGTCACATACTTTCTTTAATGATGCTGCCTGCCATTTAAAACCTTAACTTGAATACCCCTGATCTTTAGAATACCCCTGTTATGTATGAGTTATTCAAAATTTATATCTCCAAATGGGGAAGCTCCTCAGGTTACTCATTTGGGACTCCTGGGCACTAAATAGTCTAAATGGCTTGCTGGTCTAAAAGTTGCTCTTGAGCCATACTCATAGTACCTCCCATTCTTATTAAAAAATGAGAACTGGAAGCTGTTTCTCAATTGCAATTAATGATGTTTTGTAATGAGTCACCTGAGGCTTCTGGTATACTGTTGAGAATATGAAATCTTCAGTAATGTGAAGGTGAGGTGCTATTTTTTCCTGCTGCATTAGGGGCTGGCCCTTAAAATGTGAGTTCTTCATTCTCCATTTTTCTTCTGTGTTCCGTAACACAATTCTAGTCTGTATTTTTCTGTGTGTGTTTTTGAGGCCTGTGGTTCTTCATTGTCCATGATAAAACAAACAAACAATAAAAACAACACCCCAAAAAAGCAGTCATATTTTTAATGTGCATTTTCCATACCGTATTCATCCCAGGCATATTTTAAACAATATTTTAATACTTCAGTGTTTGCCATCCAAGAATTTCAAGTAATTCCAAGTAATTTCAAGTAATACCTGCTTTATTCCATTTCTTCTAAGTAGTACATACTTATGAGGCTCAAGAATTGGGTCCAGGGAGGGGATTCTGCCCCTCTGCTCTCCTCTGATGTGACCCTACCTGGAGTACTGTGTCCAGCCAGCTCTGGAGTCCTCAGCACAAAAAGGACATGAAACTTTTGGAGTGAGTCCAGAGCAGGGTCACAGAAATCATCAAAAGGCTGGAACCTGTCTGCTGTGAGGACAGGTTGTGAGAGCTGGAGTTGTTCAGCCTGGAGAAGACACAAGAGAGGGCATCAGAGGGAAGAAGAGAGGAGACCTTGTTGCAGCCTTCCAGTGCTTAAAGGAGTATTATAAGAAAGATGGGGACAGGCTTTTTAATAGGGCCTGTTGTGACAGGACAAGGGATAGTGTTTTTTAACTAAAAGAGAGTAGATTCATACCAGATAGATGGAAGAAATATTTTATGCTGTGGTTGGTGAAACACTGAAACAGGTTGCCCAGAGAGGTGGTAGATGCTCTATCCCTGGAAACATTCAAGGTCAGGTTGGACAGGGCTCTGAGCACCCTGCTCTAGTTAAGGATGTCCTTGGTGCAGGAGAGATTGGACTAGATGACCTTTAAAGGTCTCTTCCAACCCAAACCATTCTATGATTTTCTTATTTGGGCCAGAATGTAACGGTGGCTGTGAACACAAATTCATTTTTTCTGCCTGTCCTTTCGAAGTTTGCTCATAACTCCCAAATGTGCTGTATTTGCTTGGTTAGCACTCTCCTTTTGAGCTGGTGTGGATTGTAGGCTGTTTTAACTAGCACCCAGTTTAGCAGAATAGCTTCTGTCTGTGGATGCTGATACAGCCCCTTCTCTACAGATCACAGAACCAGCATCTTGAGCTCCACAACAGGTAGGCATCAGCATGTCCAATTATTTTTTTCATTCTTCATTCTTGTTTGAGTGTAAGGATTTTCAAAGTAATTCTTTAGTGTGCTCTGAAAAGCCACACACTTAACCAATTGTTGTATTTCCACATTATCTTACCATCAACCACACTTATTTATCAGTGTCCTAGATGTACCACAAAATTTAAGGGTTGCGATGCAACCTGGGCACACATCTTGAACTTTAAGAGTAAAGCAGCTGCCACATTGGTTTGGTCTGTAGGCTTTTCTCTCTTAATACCTTTCCTCTTCAACAACAGGCAATAAACAGGTACAGAAGGAGCAGAATGGAATTATTCTTTCCTTACATGTCCAATCAATGGCATTAGCAATTTCCTGAAGAATTGAGTTCCAGGTCATGGTGCTTAATAGCCACTAATGGACTTGTTGCATCTTTCCATGAGACCTTAAACATCTGGCTGTTGCTGTATTCAGTATGATGTTGTAAAAAGTCAGTGTTAGGGTTGCATGACTTCTTCAGATTGGTAAAAAGCTAAAAAAAAAAAAAAAGGTGTAGTTATGCTTTATACTTTTTGTTACTATTCATTTTTCAGTTTAACAGGAATGTTGATATGGCCTTTATTAATAATGCTTTTAATCACAAACTCACTCAACAAGTTATATTCTGGACTAGTGTTTGGCTTTTTTTGTTTGTTTGTTTGTTTTGTGGTTTTGTTTGTTTGTTAGTTTGTTTTAAATTCAGTGAGTAGGTAGAAGGAGCCTGTCCCCCTGTGACTTTTTCAGCCTTTAGTATCCATAAAATGTTCAAGATATTGAGGTTCAGAAATTGAGTTCCTGCACCCACAAAAATAAGTGGCTTTCTAATTATCTTCCTGGCCTAGAAAAGCAAGCCAAATGTAGTATACCCTGCCAGTCTCCTCACTCTCTTACTGACCCCTTTGGTGTTGTAGGGAGGAATTACTGAGGAAGCAAACAGAAGAGGTGTTTAAGGAGGTAAGAGGGCAAATGGCACTTGGAGAAATCTCCTGTTGCAAATCTGGCCTCAGACTAGTCCTCCCTCGTGCTTGGAACTGCAAGCAATAAAAAGAGGCAATAAAGGAACCTACCCAAAGGTGTCTTCCAGGAGTTTGAGATTTTGACCAGTTGCTTCGTAATGATGAAAACAGTCCTAGTTAAGATTAACTGAAATTGCCCCCAGATCACCAAACAGATAATTAGAACAGCAGGTTGTGATGGTAGTAAATCTCCCCAGGCCACACAAGTGGGGTGAATGGTCCTTTTGAGCAGTTTAACCATGGCAGGATGAGGCAAGTGGGCAGGGATTTGAAAGACAGTGGAAGAAGTGGTTCTAGCAGTGCCTTTTGCTGTGGCTGCTCCGGGTACTGGTGCTCCCTACAGCTGCACAGTCGCTTCACACCTGTCAGCGGCTGACTTCTGTTGGCTTGTCAAGTGGAAGCTTTGACATCCTTGTCTTCATGAACTGTCCCTAATTGCACTTTGAAAAGAGATCATACTCCCACGCTTGATAGGAGACCAGTGCTCCTAAATTAAGGTTTCTGAGCCTCCTGATGGTAGCACTCTGTTCATCATTACAGTCCTGGAAAAATTCATCAATAACAGTTTCTTCAGCTGTATGGCCTTACAAACTAATTCCAATTCCACTGTTACACTTTACCCAAGATCAGGAATCTGTTGAAGCCTGGAAATGAAAAATTGGATACTCAGAGCTACTTATATCAGCTTTCAGTTCTCTTGTATAGCTCTTGCTAACTACAGCACTAATTTCATCCCTGCTTTCTCAGACTCCAGTCCCAAATCCAGCCTTCACGGAGGTGGAGGAATAACAACTAAACTAAAAATTAAAACTAAGGCACATTTATCTCCAGATGTCAGCTGTCAGCTTTGCTCTGCCAACCTGACAGGATTTTGCTACGGTTCAGGCTGTGCAACCCCAGTTTTTCTAAACCTGAACGTTAACCTCAGTTCTAACTCTAGCTCTTATCTTTTAATACAGACTCGGCATCTACTGCTGCTACCCAAATTGAAAATAAGACATTCAAATCGCCTAATGGTTAATAAACCAGTCTCTGTAGCTTTTATTTTCCTTGTTTTTTTTTTTTTTTCAGTCTTCAGCTACAGTGGCAATACCAGCTGAGAATCTGGTGTGTCCCAAGTTCTGTTTTTGAAGTTAGCAGCATTGTTCTGTTTTATTTTGAAACAGCAGTTACTAACATCTAGTGCTAATACTGTTTGGTTGCTTCCCATTAATATTATTAGTGGATTTTACATTGGTTTAATCTCCCTTGTTCCTTCATCCTCCAAACTGACCCTTTTTAGATAATGAATGGCTTTCCCAAGTTGAGGAATCACTTTGCTCAGTGGTTGCAGATTGCATTGAAAGGACAGTGCTTTACTAACTTCTGTCAGTTTATTATTCACGTGTGCTACTGTGCCATCTATCTTTTGAGCTGATTTTTTATTTCAGAAAGTATGTCTTTGTAAGAATTTCAAACAGCTGAATTTTTCCTTGATGCTCTGTATTAAAAAAATAAAATCCCCAGTGCCATTTACTGAATTGCATATTCCTGTGAGTGCAGGGTTATTACAGGAGCACACAGATCAGCAATATTCAGCTATATCCATAGGTGTAACTCCTACCCTGCATGCACCAAACAGTCTCTTGGGCATTAAGGAGGTCTCTGACCCCCAAAGCATTCCACATGCAGACAGTCAGCTCTTGAATATTTTGTTTTCTTCAAAGCTAGTTACAATATTTGCTCAAAAGATGCAGAAAGCACATCTTTCTATGTTCAAGTAAGTATCAAAATGGAGGGTAAAATAAGTCAAAATAAAGTATAAAAAATATATTCACATTTTGTGAATATGGATTTGAATGGGCAAATCTATGAGAACCTCAAGAACTCGGTATAACAAATATTATCCAATAACAAAATGAAATTCTAAATAATGTTATGCCTTTAATCTGTTTTAAACATACAGTTTACAAAGGCAAAATCATACAATGCCAATGTAACTAGACTGTACTTTGCACTTTTGGGAAAATACCCTAGATTTATCCATTTCTGCTTTTAAGTTTTATATAATTTTATTTTTATTACTCTGGAATCATGATGTTTGTTTCCTCTGAGGCAATATGTTATGTCAGTTATTTTATCTGCAAACCATGTTGAGATGATGTACCTGAAATGTTAGTGAATTGAAAGTGTCACCAAAATATGTTTTGCAAATGTCACTGCCAACTTATAGTGAAGAAATAGTAGTTCAGCAAAATGAAGTAGCATTACACTTTTTAATGAGAGTTGCACAGTGAAGAAATGTCATTTTAGCATAAAGAATTATCACTTCAGCTTTCTAGGCTTGAACCAAAAATTCTCCTTTTGTGAGAAAAAAAAAAAAAAACAAGTGACATTTTCCAAATGATTTTTTCAGTTGCATTCTTTAAAAGCTATGAAGGAAAGAATTTGCTACCAATAATACATAACAGAATCCTAATTTTTTTTTTATTTCCTGAAAATATATGTAAATCAAAGTATTAATGCTTTTTGGTAAGGAAGTCTCTTTTAATTGAGTACAATATCCTTCTGTTTTTAAAAAACTTGACTGTAAAAAGTAATGTTTAATTTCTGGTTGGAATAGATTTATTTTTTTTTTCCCCATTCTGTGATTAATCTCTCATGTGCTTTATCTGTTTCCTCCAGAATGTTAGCATAGATGAAGAGAAAATAATACATTCCTTGGAACTAATAAGTTGTCAGATTTTGCTTTTATGTTATATGTAGCATATGGGCATGTTTAGATCAGAAACTGATAAATTTTTAGAATATAGCTAGATGGGACTTAAAACATTTGGAAAACTGACTCAAAAATATGTAAAGATAGTTTGGTCATTCTCAGATTTTGTGTTCTGAAAATTCATAAATTCCATTGGCAAGCACAAAAGTGTATTGCAAAGGATTGGAGATTTTTAGTAATAAGAATCTAGTGAGCCAAGAGATTGTGGTTTGATAGCAAGACCACTTCAGTGCTCAGAGTTTAGGAAGATAATTTGAGGTACTTTTTTTTCAGCTCTGAGATCATACCAGGTTCCATAGCGTTTTAGCCAGCTGGGCTTGAAACGACCCCAGGATGAAAACTTCACATCCTCTCTGGACAGCTGGCTCCATGTCATGACTCTTCTGTAATGTTACTGCAAAACAAAGCTGGAAAGTCTACTTGAGACCCGTGGTCTGTGTTGGAAGACAAAGGAAACAGGTAAAGATTCTATACGTAACTGTTAGATACAGTGTTCCAAGTCGAAATTTGAATGCCAAAAATGTGTTTGAAGTACTGATACACCTGCAGATTCTGAGGAACAGAAAAGTGGTGAGAATGCCTGACCTCCCAAGGATTTACCAACCACTATTTGCAAATGTCTCCATCTGGTTTAACGCCAGCAGAGTGCCAAGAAAATAGAGGTTTATTTGCCATCTGTCACACCCACAAAGCTAGCCATGATTTTGATAACATCTATTCACAGCTCAGTCCAGTACATGAGTCCTCATGAAGCTGAGGACCTAGGACATAACTAGCAAAATACTATATTAGCTTTTTAACTTGTGATTTTGACTTGTGGAGTTCCAAGTTCTGAGGGCACTGTTTGCCTGTTGAGGAAAACCCCGGTTCATGAGATGTTTGGGATGAGGAAATAGTAGCACTGTGACTGTATCTTGACTCATTTATGAGCATGCCGAATGCCTAGCAAGACAAAATACCTAGCTTGGCATAGAAAATGTGATCTTCAAAACCTGATCAGAATATTAACTGGAGGGTTCTCGTGTTCTGTGGAAGAACTGTGCGCAGTGCAAACTTGAATTTAGATAGAAAAAATGACCCAAAACCAGCTGCAGGAACTGAACGTTCTGCTCAGATATGGGATGGTGTAGAACAAAGTAGATGTTTTTTGCTAGACTTCAGCAATTTCTGTTAGAATTATAATCTTGCATCAGCTTGGGTATCACCAAAGATAAAGTATTCTGAGAGTCCTTCCTCATCCTTTTAGCACTAAGAAAGTATCAGGAAGAATTTGCTCACAAGTATTTTTTTGTTTGGCAAGGTACTACACCGTGTAGCTCTCATTGGTTAAGGTGTGACTGCATCCACTCTATCAGGTCAGTTGACAAGCCTCACTTTTTGCTTTGGATTTTAATTTCACAAGACCCTATTCTGCCATGTTGTGTTTGAATGTAATAAAAGAGGAGTCCCAAAGGCTGCAGCTGTTTAAAGAGTATCCTGAAGAACAATCTTCATTTACACAGAGTAGCTGGATGATGGTGTTTTATGAACTTTCTGACAATTGCAACTCCAGTAAATAGTTTTGGTTCTCACAGCAGTTGTAAGTATTTTTTCCTAGTAATTAGGATGAGTAAGTTCAGCTATCATGAGACTTCTCAAGTAAAGCTATTGAAGTGAAAATCTGTAATGAAACATTGCAGATCTTCTTCAGGGAATCCAAAATGGACAAGCAAGGAGGAGGTTTGTATTCAGTTGACTAAGTAACTGCTTCATCCCAGTCCTCGCACTTAGAATTTTGATAGCTGTGACTTAAGCTAAGGGAGCTTTATACATTCACAAGAACTCGAGACAAGTAGACTCTTGTCACAGAAATGGTGAGAAGGTATCTGCTACACACCCTCTTGGTGGCTTCTTACTCTTTCTTTTGGCCTATTCATGACAGGGATCCATATTTACAACATGAAAGTTCAGCATCTGTAGTACGTTGCAGACCCATTAGTGTTCTAGGATGACACCAGAGATAAGTGGAGCATCTCAGCAGAAGTCCAATGAGGTGGCCAAGCACTGTGTTCTCAGAAAGAAATGTGAATATGTGAGTGCAGCTGCCAACCTTCAGACCTTTAGAAGTTAGAGGCAGTCTGGCAGCAGCGAATGCTGAGGTCAGTCTAATTTCAGTTTAAAAATACGGGATGGACACCTACAGATCTGTTTAGACCTGCATCTTTCCTCATTACCAAAATGGTCCAGAATTGAAGCAGGAGACTTGACTCTGCCTTGACTGGAGAGCTGAAGCACCATCATTATGAGCAGTATGCACGTGTGTATTTATGTGCACACAAACACAGTTATAATTAAAAGACACAGCCTGCATTTTGAATCCTACTTTTCTGCCTTCTTCCGAGGATAGGAAGGTCTAGGTCAGTTAGCTCTCAGTAGTCAGAACTATGTATGGATGAAAATGCTATTTAAATAAAAGAAGAGTTGATGCTTATGGCAGTAGGTTTTAACTGGCAGTCTCAGAATATCACTTTTGTTAATAGATTTCATTTGACCCAGAGCAAACTGTACTTATCCCAAGTGAACAGTGCTTAACTTTACATACAGTCCTCCTTGTGAAGTTTTAACTAGACTAATGATCAGTATGAAGATAGTTGTCACTGAGCAGAGCTGAGGTTAAACAATTGCTCACAGTTTTAAAAGAGAAAAAGTTAATATTTATTAATATTCTCTTAAGTATTTGTGGCTTCCCATTTGCAAAGTATGGAAAAAGCACTTTTTACTTGTCTTTGTTTTGCCCAGTCAGATTCCAGTCCTGCTATTTATATCAGCCAAATATATCCCTACACAATTTGAAGACCTATTAAAATCAAAAAGTCTTGATAGGGTCAGGTGTTAATTTGTGAGACCTTAGAAAATGTATTTGAGAGTGTAACTACTTAGTATGTACTGAGGGCTGGGCACTACTGCAGCAGAGCCACAAGACCTGTATTTACAATTGTAATCCAGGTAATACTTAATCTCTTTCCTGTATAATATAATGAAATTCCAAAGCACAAGGTTTGTTAAAAGAACAAAACAAGTTAGAGCAGAATACACCAAAGCTTGTTCTTGCCACTAGATTAACTATTATAACCTGCTAGAGGAATATTTTCATCCCCTAAAGAAAGAGGTGACACACAAGGGTCTGCAGCAGTCATGCCATGAAGAAAATTACCTGTGGAAAGAATAAGAATGTGCATTTTACTGCACGGAATCTGTTTTACATTCTATAGGAGATCCTTAGGGTGTTATCTTTGAAATTTCTGGCCCTGAGTTAATATAAAAATCTAGTAAGATTTGCATCTTATTTGAAGCCTCTCAAATATATGTTAACACTTAACAGGACGAAAGAACAGATTCTTACAAACATGCTCTATTGTTCTTTTGATGAATGGAAATGTGTATTTTCTTGACAGTCTGGAACTTTCCCAGAAAAAAAAAGAAAAAACATTTGGGAAAACTCTTTCTTAAAGGGATGTGCAATGATTTTTTTGAGTCCAGAGCAGTAGTTAATTTTGTTATTTCCCTGAGGAGGACGATTTGATGAAGTAGTTCTCGGAGGCAGTTGTAAACCTATTTTGTTTATGACACTACTCATTCTTTCCAAGTTTCCTAAAGCGTGCCTTCTTGACCTGTACATTGTTCTCTCCTTCATGTGGATCTTGGCCAGATTTGTAATGCACACTGTACATTTCACTGGTAGGAAAAGTTGTCAGTTTCCAGATGAGGAAACATAATAATACTTCATCATATTACCTCTGGTAAGCACCCAGCTCCTCGGGAGGTGCAGCTAGCACCATGAAGTAGAAATGAAATGTTTGTGATGATGCTAAAGTGCAAGTCCATGAAGTCCACCCAGTGCAGAAGAACTGATAGTTTCTGTGTGAATCTTTGGTTCTGCATCTCTCATCAAAAGAGAATAAAGGGAAATAAAATTATTTTTCTGAACCTCTTCAGCTGCCAGAAGGAGCACTAGAAAGAGAGGGTAGGATAAGAGGTTGTTAATGAGTTGGCAGAACTGATTATTAATTTAAGAAAAATCTAATTGTTAAAATCTCAGCAAGATGAAGTGTTGCTATAGTATAAATGGCTAGAAATGAATGTCAGGAATAAGATTCAGACAATTCACCATGGTAGAGTAGGTCATCACTCAATTAATTGTTTTCAATTTGGCAAATGTAACAATTTACTTTTGTTGTACACCATATTAAAAAAATCCATTTAAATTAAATACTCCAGTGTAACATTAAAACCTTGCTACTGTCGGAGTACTGGAATATGCAGAAGAGAAATATGAACAAAAGACTAGATATGTGTTACAAAATAATAGATATGTGTTAATGAAGACAAATTGTAGAGTGTAAGATTTTCAATTTGATAGTGCTCTTATAATGTTTTCCACTACTTAGCAGGATGTGCTACAGGCTTAGAATGAGTAATTAGATTTTTTAGATTTATTTCCAGGCCAGTGTTTTCCTAGGGCTGTGCATTACTTTATAATGCATTGCTTTGCCCTATAACTCTTATCGTGGGAAGATGTGATTATTTTGGTTTGGTGTAGCACTTGGATACCAGCATCCTCTGTCTTGTGTCTCTTCTGTTACTATGTAATGTAACATTACATTACAGATTTTTGATCAAAGTGTCTTTTGGTGACTTCTGCCAGTGCTCACACTGCACATTCCAGTGACCTTGACTATATAGCGCGTTCATTTCTGAGATTTTTTTTTCTGTGAAGTGTTTAAAACCATTATTTTATGGACTATGGCTATGGCTGATACTTTCCATAAATTGCATTTTAAAAAATCTTCACGTGGACAAGAATCAGAAGCAGCTTGGACAGGACCACAGTTAACAGTAACTGCAAAGCAGTGTCTGCTGCCTTAAAATTTCTAAGTATTTGCCTGTCGAAAGGTCAGCGATGAGAGTCCATCCCAAGGGACTCTCTGCATGGAAGGAAAAAGAAATTCAGTAAAAACAATTAACTGTGAAATAAATCACCCTGTGAGAGTTTATCAGACATCATACCCAGTTCATGCAATTATGGTCTTTATTGCTGTCTAGAAAAAGAAATGAGTTTGAGGCTTCATGTGACATAGCTAATTAAAAGTTACTTTTAAGACACACATCCCCCAAGCCAAAGGTAGTGTTAAGTAGTTTATGAGCTTGAAGGAGTGCTCTGGTAATCAGTGAAAAATAGTTTCTGTATGGAATAACATAATTATTATTCTTATTAAGACAGCTATGCACATGGAATAACCTTCATTTCACCATTACCACTGTTAATGTTATTTTTTTTTGAATTTTAAGTTCATTCCTAGCTAGGTGGCTATGTATGTCAAACTGTTTCTTTTAAAGAACAACATTTTTTTTTTTTTAATCATTTGTTGACTTCTTAGCATACTCTGAGCCATTAAGTGCAGTAAGAGGTCCTATGTTCCTGCTTTTTGCCTCCCTAAAGAATAGTGTTTTTACCACGAGGTTAGTGCTCCCTGATGAGTGTCAGTCTCTAGAGAATAACTTCAGACTTCCAGTAGGTAAACCCCAGTGTTATTCAGTCTAACTGTACAATTCCCATCATACCAGTTTTACAGGAACTTCACCCTGGGTGACTATTAAAGGGAAGACTGAATTCTGGATTAACATATTGACTTTCAAGGTGCTTAACTTTGCCTCCTGAATAAATTTCTGAATTACTAACCTGTAGCTACCTTGGCAGATTTCCAAACTCTTTGCTGGTAATATACTATTCAGTAAGGCTTTGGTTTTTTTTTCTTCACCTGAATTCTGTAAAGGTTTTAATGTCATCATATTTAGCATTTTTTTTGTGTGTGACTTTCCCTTTGAATCTCCCAGAAAGCCAATATGAATTAATCAGAATCATTCCATGTACTACTTTCCTTAATCTTTTTTTCCCTAGCTATCACACAGAAGCACATCAGTTTTAACATTATATGGCAGTCCTTTGGGAAATCTGCATTCAAGCACTATTTTCTTACAGTTATTCTTGTATTTCATCCACATTTCCCAAAATCTATTGTATACCTTCAAGAAACCACAGTAGGCCTGTATTATTAGATATGTACGCAAGACTCCAACCTGGCTTTCCTTCTGAGGAACAGAGAAAGAAATGGGTTTTATTGAGTTTAAAAAGAAAAGAAATCCTTATGGTTTCAAGGCATTGCTACATGATCAAGATTAAATTATTTCTGTATTTCCAGAGGCTACACTAATTTCTTGTGCTGTGCTGTATGATGTGTAGTTTTGAGAAGCAGTGGTAGAATTATTATTTAGAATCAACTAGAAACTCACACACAGATGAGAAATGATGCATTGAAACCCCCTGATTCTGTTCAGAAAGGACTGAAAGTTTCTTCAGCAAATTCTGATTCTACATATCATTTTCCTATCTATTTTATCTTGCCTTTTCAACTATAGACAATATTTTTTTTAATCTCTTTTACCAAATTACAGTCTTGCTATCTGCTGCTGCCCAGGTGATAGATTCCTTCTTGGCTATGCTTCAGGAGAGAACAAAGCAATAACATAATTCTCTTCTTAAAGAAGTTTGAGATCATTTTAAAAATGACAGTGTGTTCAAACATCTCAGTATTTCTGTTAGAGCATGTGGTGTTTTCTAGTGTATCACGAAATACTGCAAGCACAAGACTGTACTTCATGACCTAAGTACAGAGAGTGTATTACAGTGTGCATCTTATCTCAGAAGGGTCTGTCAGTCCTTTATAAACAGTGGGTGTGTTTAGTTAAACATTTCATAAGATGAGCTGAATTCTCATAGATCATTGATCTGCTCAACAAGAAGAGGTACTAAAGCCAGTAGTGTTCACTGGCCTCAGAGTAACACGTTAAAGGTTATACTCATTATGGCACGCTATGTCAAGAGGCTGGGAGTTACAAAATGTCAGCTAACTGTGTAGGATTATGACAAAATTAATTAGGGCAAAGTACACTGGTTCTGGCTCACTGCAAATGGCATCGCTGGGTAAGTTTAAACAATCACAGAGATAAAGGTGAGGAAGTGCAAACCTATCAAATAGCACTTTATCATCCCCAAATTAATTCTGCTCATCCTTGATCTGGGAGAGTCTTTATTCTGTAAATCTTCTTCAAGGAAGCTTCATCTAGTAAAAAAAAAGTTGGATAAAAGTTTATTTTCTGATATGGTATTTTCTGATGCCTTTAAAAGAGAATAAAGTGCTCTGAAGTTAGGCCATGTAGAGAAGATCTGAAGTTATATAATAAATATTATTTATTTTTTAATATAAAAAAGGGCAGTGCATAACTGTGGAAAAAAATATTTGTGTTTCTGTGGTTCAGAGTAGGTGGTGTTTTTTGATTGTTACATATTTCTAACTTATGTCATAGAAAGGTTGCAATTAAAAACAACCTCTCACAGTAGCAGGTTGGATTTTCAGCCGTCTCTCAGGTTTCCTCAATTTAGAACTCGGGTATGAAGCACCAAAATGTTTATAAACCAAATATGTCTAAACCTGTAGTGCCCCTTTTCTTTCTTTCCTTCCCCACTGGAAGGTAGACTGGCTTAGTGTTTTTAGACCACATAGTGTTTTTCTGCAAACAAGGCAGCATTTAAACATTCTCAGCCACAGATATCTGTCTGTCTGTCTGTCTGCAGCCAGATTCTTTTCTTCAAGTTTGTTTTAATGTTAAAAATGCTTTATGTAATACTGTGTAAGATTATAGGCTTTACAGGTTTCCCTTCCCCTCTCTGATTTTGTCATAATTTTAAAGCCAGCTACTGGGAAAAGTAATATTTGAGGTTTTTGATTTTATCAGGAAACATCAATCTGACTTTCATCTGAAATCTGAGAGTATATTTTTAGCTCTAAAAATTCTGGGAAGGTAAGCTGCAGTTACCAGTGCAAAATTCTTCTTAACTCTAGTGCAACTAAACCCAGGCTTGACAGTTTCTGTTGATAACGCAATATTCAGAATAGTAGTTTGAATACTTCAGTCTGATGAGGCTACTAAGCACAAAGGATTAAAACACATGAACAAGATATTCTAGCAGAAACACTAAAAGTGATTCCTTTATATTAATGAAACAAAAAATGAACCAAAAATAACATTCTAAACAAAATCTGATTTAGAAGAAAATGAATGCATGAATAATAATAATAATTGGAGACTTGCCAATGTGAGGCCCATC
>NW_008610336.1:0-22714 GCF_000691845.1 Merops nubicus | reverse complement strand
AACCATGCATAATGTGTTAAATGGGACTGTATACTTGAGCTAGGTTTTTCCACCAATGAAAACAAAGCTAATGTGTTTTATTTTCACTTCAACAGCAGCTCAGAAGGTCGTCCATTCCGACTAGGAACTGGAGCCAATATGGAGAAAGTGGTGAAAATGGATCGAGACATGACAAAAGTAAGAAAAGGAATCACTAAAGAATTATTTAACATCATAAAAGTCAGAGGCCAGTCAGGAATCTTGTTTTTTACTGCCATTAAAATGCCCTGTGTTAAACGTTTAATTTACAGAACTGTTCAGAAAGATAACTTTATATGTAATATTTACCTTACATAGTTATTGATGTAAATAAAGGGGTAGATGGTGAAAAGAATTTCAGCTACTGCTTTCTCCAGCCATTTTAGGTCATGTTTAAGCTCTTTAATGTTCTTTCCTGAACTGTTTAATGCACATTCATAGTATGAATTTTAAACCACATATTTAAATTAAATTTTCCATGTATGTTCTCAGACATGTTTTTGAGTATTTGCACCAGAAATACTCGTGTGGCTTTTTGATCAGAGAAGGGGAACTATACTCTTTAAGAATAAAATATTAAAGGTGATGAATCCACATTGATCTCCAATCTCTTTGTAGATGAGAAAAAGCAACAGAAAGAATTTCTTATGACTGTGACTAATAGATACCCAGGAGGGTGTTTTGATGTGTTCTCAGTACTTTGACATACTCTGAGAGAGAGGAGGTAAATGCATCATGTAGTGGGGCCAAATAGAGCTAACATTAATTTTTGTCTTCCATGGCAATTTTCTTGCCAGAGTGGCTGCTGTGAAGTTATTACAGAAGAAGCTGCTGCAGCTCTTCGAAAAGCTACTAAATGGGCACAGTCTGGCCTCATAGTTAGTGTTGGGCCACCCATAGAAACTGTCAATCCAGAAACTACTAGTGGGTTGTCTACTGGGGACAAAAAGAAGACAGCACAAACATCTATTTGCCGAGAGAGGAATTCAGAGCTTGCCAGGTAGGTTGCTCCAATTCTATACTTAGAGTCTGGATTCTGCTTTTCTTCTGTACCAGTATTTGTAGTGCTCCAGAAAATAATCTGAGTATTCATAAACTTCCCTTTTTTTGTGCTGTATATTGTTGCTGATGACTGAAACTTCCTTTCCTTCTCTTGTTTTGAAGTTAATGGGCAAATTGCTTTCTTCTTCTGTGCAGGACGGATCCTGTGAGACCATTCATTAGTGGTCATGTTGCAAACAGCATGGCAGCAGAGGTGATTGCTTTGCTACACAGCTTGTTGATGGCACCAGAATCAAATGCAGCTCAGATCTGGACAACAACTGCTGAAAAAGTAAGCAAACAGAAGCTGAAATATCAACACAATATACCCCAAGCATGTATTCAGTGCTTGAGAACTTAATTATTGGCAATTTCCTAAGCTACTCCTTTCTGATTTACTAATTATACCAGTTCAAACTGGGCTGTGTAGCTGCAAAGAAGCAACACTTTCTAGTAGATGGTATCTATCTGATGTTTTAGGGATGAATAATCAAAAATTATCCAGCATTAATTAGTGAATGTGGTGTCCTTCTGTAATTCACGTGGCATTCTTTCCAGGGATTAATAAAGGTATTTGTTTAGGGAGTTGTCTTGCCTTTGCTGGGTGGTTGTTCCACCATTGCTACCCAGTTGTCTCTGCCATGCCCTCTGAGGGTCTGAAGCATTGGCTGGAAGCACAGCACACTGCTTGTATGTTCCTCTGAATCCTGCAGCACTTTGCCTGTTGCTTAGGCTAAATCCTTGAGCAAAGACTATTGTTAAGATTATAAAGTAACTCTGCGATTCTAAAAGTTATTGGGGAACAGAGCCAGCTTTGATGGTGTTCACACTTCAGAGAATTTAGAATGTTCCAAGTTATGTAATTCTCTTTAAGAACAAAAATAATTCTTCTGAGACTGTGTGGGCTGGAGGCTTGGGGCGTTGGTTTTTGTTTGAATTGGGCTTTGAAGTCGTTCTCTGGTATTTTTCCTTCTGTCTTCAGGTTCTGTCTCGGGCTCTGATGTACATCCCACAACTTGGGAAATATGCAGAGAGTATTTTGGAGAATGGCAGTAGCAGTGGAAGGAAACTGGCTAAACTTCAAAGAATCGCTCGGCAGGCAGTAGCTGCCCTGTGTGCTCTGGGTGGCTTTAAGGAGACAATTAAAATAGGTTCTGAAGTTCAGGTAATTCAGCACCGTTCACATTTTGTATCTTTAAATGAGAATTGATGCTTTTGACCACGTTCTGCCAGCACTGGCCCACTTGTGAAGCAGTGTGCAGGTAGCCTGTGGTGGTGAAGCAGTGGCAGCAGCACTTGTGGAGGCTGCTGTCGTGTGATATTCCTCTCCCCTGAAATATCTAGCTCTAATTGTGAGCTGAGCTGCTGGGTGGTGTTAAACACTCAATGTTTCTTGTTTGTAAAGCCTTCAGCCTCACACAGGCCTTCTTTGGTTGTAGGTTTTAGGTAAAGGAATAGCAGGAAGCATTGGAATTGTGGCATCTATTAATGAACAAGAAGGTATAGCAACGGTCAAATTTCCACCTACCAGTATAGACGGTAGAAAGACCTCACAAGCATCAGACACATTAACTATTCCATTATCTAGGCTCTGTGTTCCAAGATCTGAGGTATGGTAGTTTTAAGAATCTAATCCTAAGTACAGTATCAATTATTTAATTATTTTTTTTTTTTTGGTCACAGCATACTGGCAATTGATCTGCAGCATGTAAAAAAGTCTGTTTCATCTTTGATTCGAGATTATTTGTAGTTTGCCTCATTCTTTTAAACATTATCTTAACAATATATATATTTATATATTTGTGTTCTCATTGAAGTAACTTGGCTATTCATCTTTTGGTGCTTAAAGATGTTCCATTGCATACTGTGTTGGTTTTTTTTTTTTTGGTTATGTTTTTGTTTCTTCTCTTTTTTTTTTTGACTGGTGTTTGGTGCTGGGTTTGTGATAGTACAAAATGAAGAATTAACTCCAGGTAATTAAACGCCCTCGTTTCTTAGAAACTAACTGCTTGAATTTAACTTTTTACCGTGCCCCCCCACCATCAGGCATTGCCTCTTCATAAACTGTCCATTACTGAGAAGGTAGTACAGGCAGTCCAGTCCATGTTGCTCCCTCAGGAGGGAAGTCTATCTATTCACACCTCACTTCCTGCAACAGGAGATGGCTCAACTCCAGTAATGGCAGTGGTCCGACTTCTTGCTGAAATAAGAACCAGGTGAGCCCTTGGGTTTTGTGCAGCACTCTTCTGATACTGTATGCAAATGCTGAAGAGAATTGCATGTGTTGTTGTTTTCTTCTCTCTGGGTATTGACATATGACAGCAGGGGACAATGCTGAAAACCTTTTTTGCTTCCTTAAGAATATTTAGTGTCTGGATGATGTTAAAATTAGCACCAGAAATAAACTCTCCCCTGTAATGTTGGCAATGCACTGAGCTTCCTATAAGTAGATGCTGTGAAGCAAGGGGAAGCTGGCATTGTGGAAGTTCCAAGGCATAGCTAAGCAACCTGAAAAAGAAATGGATCCGTTGGCGTGCTGGCTTTTAAAATCATCTTGAATTCAATACATGTAAAGACAACTTTGAATTCAGTGTACACTTTGTAATGCTTGAAACGTATTCTCTTTCCATTAAGAGCATGCCTGGTGATGGCTCAGCTGTTAGAAGACAGCTCATTCTGTGAAGAATTCATTCAACAGTGTCCAGCTGCTGTAGAAGTCCTTAATCTGGTAGCACAGGAGTGCAGCCCTGGTAGGTATTTATTCAACATGTTCCTGCTGCTTCTTTGTCACGTTCAGTTCAGAGACATAACAGCTTTTAAACTCATTTTGGTCTTCTGTCCTCCAGCTACTTTGAGTTTGATAGCTAGCACAGTACAGCATGTTTTGTTGTAGCTGCAGAGCTGTTAATGTTAAGAGTAACTACAAATCAGACTAAATCAGTTTAACCATCAGGCATGAAGTTTAGGCCAGAACACAATTATCCTGTGCCTCACAGAAGATGCAAGTCCTGGGACTAGTTTTCTGCTACTGTGCTTCTGAACCCTCTCCACTTGTCTTGCTTCCAGTGTAACCTGCTCTGTATTCCTTGACATTATCATTTATATGTTTTTATGATGATTTTGCTGGGTTTTACAATATTTTATTATATTCCTTAGTATTCAGCTTTTGATTTCTCCTTCCCTCTTGTTTAAGGATAAGCAGTGGGCTCAGCAGAAGTCTTAGTTGAAGGGCACATTTTAGGAACACATTAGAGCCTTTCACTGGATGAAAAGTGACTGAAGTGAAGGAGGTTAGGGTAGAAACCAAGAGGATTTCAGTGTCATCTCTAGTGTAAAAGGGAGCAGACTGATTTTTTGACAGTAGACATAAATTCCTTTGACTTCCTGCTTTTGCTGGGTCATAAACTTCCTCACTAAAGTGAACTTTATATCTTGATTACACAACAATGTCTTTGCTAACCAGATAAAAATGAAACATGAGGAAGGGAATTGCTTGTATGCCTTAGATTTTTGTCCTTAATTTCGTTGATAGGTAAGTAAGGCTATTTGATCAGATCTCTTCAAATGCAAATGTCATATTTGTTTCTATTTACTGGTATGAAGATGGCATTTTTTTGACTTGAGGGGCTTTGCTTGAGAGCTGATGACTTGATTTGGTTTGTGTTACAGGGGAGAGGCTCCTGGTTGTAGAAATGCAGTGTGAAAGGTTACGGATGTTGTACCGTGACTGCGCTCGGCCTCCTCCTCCTCCCCTCCAAGCAGACAGAAGACAGGTGAGCACAGAAACAGTGCTGAGGCTTCTGCCCTTTGCAAATGAAGATAGCCACTGAGTGTGGAGGGTCTGCCTGGGGGGTTTGAGCCATACTGGTTGGATTCTTAATTAAACATTTCACTTAGTATGAATTTCTGTGATGGGATGTGGTTTGTTGTGATTGTATTATAGGAGTTGCATGTGTATTAAATGGGCATTCATAACAGAATGTGTTGTTGGATTTCAGTAGTGACTGACTGTAACTGGTAGAACAAAATGCTCTGTTCCTCTTTGCAGCCCAAAGAAATCACATGGAGCCCATCAAGAGTGTTTCCCCCTGTCCGAGCATGCATGTTCTCATCACACCTCACTGCTGTGACCTTTTTGGCTGATCCTAGTGCAGGTGGGGGACTGCCCCGGGGCACCTTTATCTATGCCACTTCACCAGTTCCAGTACAGGTGAGAACTCACAACTGTACAGCAGCTTGTGTTATTTAACACTCAGTAGTGTGTGAAAAGAAAAAGAAAATTTTCTAGTTTACGTTTTGTAAATATTTTTTTTCCAAATTATTTTTATTTCTAGGCACCATCATTCTACTGGGAAATTGAAATAGTTTCCTATGGGGATACAGATGATGACACTGGACCAATAGTTTCATTTGGGTTTGCTACAGAAGCTGAGAAACGAGATGGTGCTTGGACCAACCCAGTGGGCACCTGTCTCTTTCACAAGTACGTGGGAGAAGTATATAAACAAATCCTGGCATTGCTCAGTACATTCCTACACTACCTCAGGAGGAGTATTGTCAGCACATCATAGTAGGCAACATGTATGTTTTAATTGGAATGTTAAAATGATTGTAGAATCATAGTCATCTTGGTTGGATAAGAGGTTTAAGATTGAGTCCAACCATCCCCCAGCACTGCCAGGTCCCCACTGCCCCGTGTCCCTCACACCACATCTCCATGGTTTGGAAACCCCTCCAGGGGTGGGGACTCCACCACTGCCCTGGGCAGCCTGGCACAGCCCTGGGCAACCCTCAAGGGGAAGACGTTGCTCCCAATACCCAACCCACACCTTTTCTGGTGCAACTTCCATTTCCTCTTGTCCTGTCAGTTGTTCCCTGGGAGAAGAGACAGGCCCCCCACCTGGCTTCCACCTCCTTTCAGAGAGTTGTCAAGAGCCAGAAGGTCTCCCCTGAGCCTTATCAAAATAAAAGAGATTGTCTTGCCTGTTTGTCAGTGTCACAGCTCCCTAAATTGTAATCCTAATTTGTTTCAGTGCTCTTTTTAATTTGCTTTTTGTGTCACTCCTCAGCAATGGGCGAGCAGTGCATTACAATGGCTCCAGCCTGCTGCAGTGGAAGAGTGTTAGGCTGGATGTGACTCTTTCTCCTGGTATGTAAGAGTACAGCTAACTTGCTTATCTGGTAAATCAGAAAATCCCCTGAATGTAATGGAAACAGTGGATGAGAAAACAGATTCAATCCATGTTCTTTTGATTATATTTTTCTACAGGTGATGTAGCAGGAATTGGATGGGAAAGAACAGAAGGAACTCCACCCCCTCCAGGGCAGCCTGCTAAAGGCAGAGTTTATTTTACATATTGTGGGCAGCGACTTGGGCCATATCTAGAAGATGTCTCTGGTGGAATGTGGCCAGTTGTCCACATTCAGAAAAAGGCAAGATTTTTTTAATAGAAATACATTGCTCAATATACTTGCAGAGAATGAAAATATTATATAGAAATTATTGTGCCTGTTCAGCTATAAAAAAGTAGTGATAGTTTTTAGCTTTACTGAGTTAGGTTGAGGTATTCCATTACCCTTCCCAAGTACCTGTGTGTTTTGTCATTATTGTGACATTTTCCTGCCCATTAGGACACTAATGTGCAGCTGACTTGATGAGATGCCATTATTCTGTGCTAGTAGCCCTTCTATTAGTATTCCTTCCCTGCAGTGACCTTGCTTCAAAGTATACTGGCTAAATATGCTGTATCTTGAAGCTAGAAAAAAAGACAAGCTCCAAGTTTGTGTTTAGATGCCGCTTATTTCCCCTGCTGCCTCCAGTTTTGCAGCTGCCAGTGCTGGGAAAACCGTGTGGCACAGAGATGTGCCCAGCTTATCCCTTTGGCTGAGGTTCTTCCAGAAAGAGCAGAAGGATCAAAAACCACCCCCAGCTCACCTTAATGCTTTTGTGTGCATCTTCTTCCAGAACACCAAAGTCCGTGCTAACTTTGGAGCTCGCCAGTTTGCCTATGCTGAGGGCCAGGCTCACAGGAACGCTGCTGACCTGTGCATTGACCTCGCCGAAGAAATCAGTGCCAACTTTGAAGCCTTGCCCTTTGCCATGGCCTCTGATAGTGACAATGATGCTGGCACCAGCATAGCTTCTGACCCTGGCACCCACGGACCTCCGTGCCGCATTGCTGCCGTCGCTACGGCCCAGCAACGTAACGTGATGATTAACGGGGCTTTGTAATTGCTTTGGGAGAAATTAAAATCGATTAAATAGGATTTAAACACATCCTGGGACAGTCCCTAGGGACTGGCTGTGTAGGTGAAGCAGTAAAAGCGTTGTCAAATATCTGCTGCTTTGATTTCAGACAAGGCAATTAAAGAGAGTCTTGCTTTATAGGGAGGCACAAATTATTCTCAATTAATGCAACTACAATGAGAAATGAGCTCGTTAAGGCTTTGGATACAATAAGATGTGCTATTTGATTGAATCAGCCAATTGGTTGTGTTATGTCAATACCTGTTAGGCTTCCACAGGCTGACTGGAGGCTGTGGAATGGCATGTAGCTCAAAAAACCTCATGGAATACCTTTGTGTGCCTTCTAGTACGTTATGATCTCATTATTGCCCTCTGTGTTTTGCAGAGTATGACAGTGACACATCTTGCCACTATAAAATGGAACTGAGCTATGAGAACTTCATCACATCAGGCCCTGATCCTCATCCTCCTCCTATTGCAGATGATGAAAGTGATGATGATGATGACGATGATATTCCCCGGGTGAGGAACATGACACCATTTTCTTGCTATAACCTGTAGTCTAAATACAGATCTTGTAATCAGAGCTTTAAGTTTTGCCACGTGAGGGTTTTCCCTGCTTCCTTAAGGAAATCTATCTGTTTTTCCTTTCTTCTTGGTGCTCTAAATGATTTCTCTTTATAGGAGGATCACTACGCCCTGCTGGTTAAAGCCTGGGAAACTAAAGTTTTACCTACAATTAGAAGAAGATTTCGTAATGAGGCTGAGAGGAAGTCTGGGCTGGATCAGATTAAAGGAGCTCTACAGTTAGGTATGCCTGTGTTCATTTCCATGCACGTTGCTTTATATGATGTCCAGGAAGTGCAAAGATAACACCTCTTTCTTTTATGTTTTACTGCAGAGCTGGAAAATTTAAATTTAAAAAAAAAAACCCACTTGCTGTTTTTATCAAGGGCTTAGAATTTGGTTTGGGGTCATGATTTTTCTTTAATGCTTTTACTTAACTTGCACAGTTTAAGTAGGGCAAGTGGCTTTAGAAATAGCAGCAGGATTTGTGGTGCTGTTGCAATGTGGATACAGCAATACTTTGGGCTAAATGTTTGGGAGGAGATTTTCTGCATGCATTTTCTGTCTATGACTATATCAATGCAAAACTTTTGAGGAACACTTTAATAAGGGGAGGATTTGTAAGTGAATACAGTTCTGGTAAGATGACCTCTTTGTGGGAGAGTCACAGTAAGAGCCAAATAGGAATTCTGAGCCCTAATGAGAAGCATGCAGGTGTCTCTCAGGAAGACTCCTCTCCCTGTGTGTCAGTTTGACTGAAAGAATGCTTAAGTAATTAGGTAGCTCATCTGTTTATAATGTAATGAGAATAAGAACTTCAAGTGGCTGGGGAAAAATAACTAGCCCTCCTTTCTGTCTACCAGGAATGGTTGACATAGCACGACAAACTGTGGAATTCCTTTATGAGGAAAATGGTGGCATCCCAAGAGACCTTTACCTTCCTACTATCGAGGATATCAAAGATGAAGCAAACAAATTTACAATCGATAAAGTACGAAAAGGTAAGGTCAGCAAAAACATAATTTAAGGGGAAAATAAAAGCTAAAGGGCTCTGGTACATGGGATCTACTGCTTAGATTGCCAATCCAAGGAAAATGCTGGACCTTAAAAATGGTGTTGTCCCTTTCTGACCAGGTCTCACAGTGGTGACTCGTTCTCCTGACAGCAACAACGTCACCAGCAGTGCTGTTGGAACAGCTTTACCCAAGTTTGCTATTCGTGGCATGCTGAAGACATTTGGTCTTCATGGTGTTGTTTTGGATGTTGATTCTGTGAGTAGAGATACATTGGGAGGGTTTTCAGTGTATCAGCATCACACTTCTGTCAGCAAATATGATTAAGTGTATTAAACAGCTCAGAATGCTGAAGTGGTGCTTTTTTTTGGGGGGGGGGTAAATATTATTTCTTGACAGTGTTGGTCTCTGTGTTCCAGGTAAATGAATTGGTACAAGTGGAGACCTATCTCCGGAGTGAAGGAGTTCTGGTGAGATACTGGTACCCTATTGACATGTTAGAGAGGCCACCTGCTGGTTACAGGAGGACTGCAACCAATGGATTGGTTACCCTGGATAACACCAACATCCAGATTCACAGGTAAACAAGAAGTGTCATTAAAAGGCATTTGTATTACCTGATGTTATCTGTAGAATCTCCTATAGTACAGTTTTCTACTGCAGCCTTATTTTGAGCAGTAGTAAACTTCTGAACCTGTGTTGTTGGATTAAAGCTGGAAAAGATTCATTAAATCTTCATGCTTTATTAATGGGCTTTTAGATTTTTTGGTTTTAATTGGATAATAAAGAAAATGTATTATAATTGTCTTGTTAGAAGGATTTTCCTTACTCATGTGAAAATGGTTTCTTACATGCTTCTCTAACAGGTACTTTCCTTGGAGCTCAGGTTTCTACCATCAGTCAGTTGCTATCTAAAAGCCCCAGAACTCTTGATGACTTTGTGGCTTCTAATTCAGGTGCCTTAATTTGGTACCGGAGTTAGATGTGCTGAGTGCTCTCTTAAGTGAATAAGAAAGACTTGGATCTACTTGAACCTTTTAAATAATTGGCTGTCTGTTTGGATCCAGGTGCAGGTTGCTGGGTATGGCTCACGGGAAGCATGCTGAGGCAGTTTTATGTTCTGATGTTTGTTTTGCAGAGAGCTCCTGCGAAGCGAAGCTGCTCTGGCCAAGCTCTACTGCCGCATGGCTCTCCTCAATATTTTTGCCCCCAAATCCCCACACATGTTTACTCGACTGTTCCATATTCCTGCCATCCGTGATATCACCCTGGAGCACCTGCAGTTGCTCTCCAACCAACTTCTGGCACCACCTCTTCCAGGTCCATACTAATTTTTTATCACAGTTCTTTTTTTGGTACAATAGTTTTCTGAGGGGAAAAAAGAATTAGTTGTTAATGATGGGATTTGAAAAAAAGTCTCAGTGGATTCCTGACCTTAGTGATAGGGTGAAAATCTGGCTGATGATCTAAGTGTTCAAGAGTTCAGAGTCTCTCCTAAGCCTCCACTCAGTGTGCTGCTGCCCCTTTGTCATTGGTGGTCTTCTTCTTATTGGGGGGCGGGGGGAGTATCCATATGGGATACTTGTAAGGAATTTTACAGTTTGAATCCAGGGTACTAAAACTAAATGCCAGTTGGGTCTCAGTTTTCAAAATTCAATTCTTCTTCATTTCACAAAGTGGTTTGTCCTTTTCCTACTGGAATCACAGATCTGGTTAGAGAATGTATGTGCTGAATCATGGAAAAGGATCTTGGGCTAATTCAAGTGAGTGTTAACTAAGACAATGATTGTGACAAAGCTCTTCTGCATGCAAAGAAATGTGTGTAACGTGGCTGGAGCATAAGGAGGAAGTAGGAAGTGCTAAATATAGGCTATTAATAATTGAAAGTAATTATTGACTATTGGAAAGAGTCCTGTTCACTCCTCCAGCTACTTTGGAACTTGGCTACCTCTAACTGATGCCGCATTGTAAAAGACCCTCTTGCAGAGTACAGCACTACTTTGCATGGCTTTGAGAATAATTTTACAAGCTTTTCTTTAGTTTTTCCTTTTTAAAATATGTCTAATTCAAGTCCTGCTAATAGATACAATTTCCAACCTGACGTTCTGGTGAATTGCCCACTCCTTTGTGCACTGTACTTTGTTTTTCTTCAGCCTCTCCCATTAGCTCCAGAATAACAGCCATGAGGTGCTGGGGCTTGTGATCCACTTGGGGCCTCCCAAAAGCTGTCTTGTTCATGAATGGGGCAAGCCTGAGGACAGATAAAGCTGCTTCACCTCATCTAGGATGAGTGGGGAGAACAACTTCTTGTCACTTGTCCTTGTCATACTTCTGCAATAAACTGAGAGATGCCTTCAAACCTGAGACAAAGTGAACTGCTCTGAACCCACAGCTGGGTGTGTGTCTGGCAGAGCTCCCTAAGGGCTGGCTTAAGGCAGGTGAAGAACACAGCTGGCATTTAGAGGCCATCCCATCTGCAACCAACCATGTCAGGGGTGCAAGTCTGGTCTTGGGTGGGTCCCTTCTACTGCTGACCTTTTGGGGAGGAGGTTTGCACTTGCTCAGGGGTGAAGACAGAGGCTTGTAATCTTCCAAGTGTTTTAAAACTTCCACTGTCTGTGTCACAGGCTGTATAAACACGTTGAAGCGACCTCCAAATTGTCACATCTTATTTGTCATTACAGATGGAACAATCAGTTCAAGTTCTATCCTTTTGGCCCAGTCCCTGCAACACTGTGTCCATTCCCAGAACTGTGCTGCCACAGATCTCTTCTACCAGGGCAACTCCCAAGCCATCAGGGAGTGGCTTACTGTTGCCATTACTAGGACACTACATCAAGGAGAGGAGAGTCTGTTAGACCTCACTAAACAGATCTGCTCCTTTTTGCAGGTAAAATATTCAATAATGTTTTCTGAGCAGTCTTGGTTTTCTTTCTAAGAGGCCCTTGCATTATGTGTGATCCTAACTTCTATAGTGGTGTCCCTCACACTGAATTGTTTCCCTGGATGGATTGCATTTGTATTCTGAGCATAGTGGGCACTCTGCAATACTCTGGATCATATTAAACTGGAGTGGCCTCACACTGTGTCATTATTTACAATGCTCTATTTTATTGAAAAAAAAAAGACAGGTAGTTTACTGCTGCTGTTTTGGGGCTTTCATTATGAAATGTTACCTTACAGACAGCACCATCCTGCTGAAGAATTCCCAATTTCTGAATCCAAAGTCAATATGGATGTTAATTTTCCTGGGGCTGCATTTGTAATTGTGTCCTGCAAGGAAAGTCAGTCTGGATTCCGCAAAGAGTGAGTAATTGAGGGACCCAGAGTGGCAAAGGTCAAAGATGTGCCTCTGAGCCTCTGTCAGCCCTCACTATGTGGGTGCTCTTTTTATTTTTAGATTTTTCTCTCCTCAGAGACTCATCTTCTGGGTGGTGGGTTAAATACTGCAGAGTGTTTCATTCTTCTGGGGTCGCATTGGGATTTTTAGTAGCTAGTTGCAGTCTAACTGAACTATTCTTGATCCTTTTGTAGTTCATCCCTGTATAAAGCTCCTTGGGCTCGAGTGCTTGTCTATGGGCTTGGGCATAAAGTGAAGAGGAATGGTCAGTTGAACCTCATTGAAGCAGTGTGCTATCCTCGGGATGCCTCTCCAACCAACACAGGCCTCACACCTCCCCCAACCACCAACCAGTACCCTTCAGTGATCACCCCCACAGACAAGGTCCACATCAAGCTAGGTAAAAAAAGAGACAATAAAAAACCCTTTATAACTGTAGTCTCAGAAGTGAGACAAGCATCTGGAGGACCTTCCTATATTGTCACTCATCCTACCATCTGTTGTGACAGTATTTTTGTACAAGAGGTGTCCCAGCAGAAATATGCTATAATTTTTAACCAAGAAAACATGGTTTTATAAATGTTGGAAGCAGGCTGACTCTGATTTTGTTAGTTCTGTTAGATCTCTTCAGATCTGCTCTCTTTTTTTCCTGATTTTTGTGTTCCAGGAGTTCACAAAGCAGTGGTTTTGAATATTTCTGCAGTGTTCAAGTTGATGCTGTTGCTGTTCGAGCTGCTGTCTTGCAGATGGAGATTAGTTTTTTTCTTTTTCTTCTGTAGGTGACTGTAGGGCCCTTTAATACACAGAGTAATATATATGCAGTATATTAGCACATAGGTCATCCCAGCTTCTCAAGCAAGAGTGATCATTAATATTCTTTTTACTCTTCCAGCCTGAGGGAAAGACAGAGTGATTTATTTAGAGCAGTGAAGGTGACTGAGTGCAGTAAGCTCTTAAAACTTTCCACTGGAGGTCATTAAGTTCTTTCACTGAACTACAGCATCTCTGTTTTTCTCAATACTGATTGGAACCATCATACTACCTATAACTGGTTTGGTGAAAGCCCTGGATGTATTTAGATATGTACAGGCTAAAGAGTTCCATTTCATAGGTCATGTAGACAAAAATGTTAATCTGTACATTTATAATTATAGATTATATCAACTTGTCATTATAGGTAAACACTCCTATTTGTTTATTACAAGGTCATTAATAGAGAAAATTCTCAACATAAATTTAGCCTCAAAAAAAAACCCTAAAAGATATGTTAATACTTCTGCTTTGCAAATGCCTAGAGTCATGAGAAGCATTTTCTTTGATCTTTTTGCTTAGGAGTATCTCCTCCTCCTGGAGCTGTGTTGGTCTTGCATTCCCTTCCCCTTGAATTCCCCCTGGCAATGGCATTCACAGAACAGCTATTAACTTGGAAATTGGAAGATGGGGATGGAAAATCAGAAGACGAACTGGATACTATTCCTGCTTCAGTTCTCTTGCAAGTAGTGGAATTTTTAGGTGAGAATGCACTAATTCCTTAGTAATGAGCATCAATCATGTGCTGGCTCAGATGGCGACTCTAGGAAGAAAAGAAAAATTAGTCATAAAGTATTTCTGAGCTCTTCCATTGTAATTTTATAAACTGTCATATTTAAAACCTAGACATTTTCCATTGATATGCACTTCTTGGGATGGCCTTTCTGTCTTACTGCTGACATACAGCCATTTGAATAACCTTTTCTTGTCCTTTTTTTTCAATGTTACTCATGTTGTCAAGCTGCAAACAGTGAATACTGACTCCCCTCTCTTGCCTTCCACACCCAGGGAACTTCCTCTGGACCACAGACATGGCTGCGTGCGTGAAGGAATTAATATTTCATCTCTTGGCTGAGCTGCTTCGTAAAATTCACAACCTGGAGCAGAAAAAAAATCCAGCAGGACTCTCATCTTCCATTGCCCTTCAGCTCAATCCCTGTCTAGCTATGCTTATGGCCCTGCAGTCAGAACTCCACAAGCTGTATGATGAAGAAACACAAAACTGGGTGTCTGGGAACGCGTGTGGTGGTTCTGGGGTTGGAGCGGCCGACCAAGGGAGATTCTCAACATACTTCCATGCTCTGATGGAAGTCTGCCTTGCTGTAGCAGAAGTAACCTTACCTATCAATATGAGTGTAACAGCTAATGTGATGTCTTCAACAAGTGCTCCAAATCTTAGTGACTCTTCCTCCTCATCCTCGTCTTCTCCAGGACAGACGCCGCAGAGTCCAAGCTTGCTGTCAAAGAGGAAAAAAGTCAAAATGAAGCGGGAGAAGACATCATCCTCAGGCAAGAGGTCCTCATCCAGAGCAGCTGAAACAGACACAGCCATCCTCAGCATAGGAGGAAGCAAGCCTGAGGATATGCTGTGGTTCCACAGAGCGCTGACGCTGCTCATCATTCTCAGACACCTGACTAGGAAGGATCCACAGGGGCTGGGGGTGACAAACGATGCTGTAGCAGATGCATGCCAAGCTCTGGTGGGTCCCACGGCTCACAGCCGCTTGCTGGTCATCTCTGGAATCCCAACCCACCTGGAGGAGAGCACCGTCCGGAGCGCCATCAGGAAGGCTTGTAACGCGCACGGCGGAGTCTTCAAAGACGAGATCTACATCCCTCTGCAGGAAGAGGATCCCAAAAAAACCAAGGACAAAGCAGAAGGAGGAGAATGCAGAACAGAGCTGGAGAAGCCGATGGTTTCGAGCAGCGCCGACAGCCTGGACGTGAGCAGCTCCAGCAGTGTCACCCCAGCCATGAGCGTCAGCGCCTCGGCCTCCACCAGCCAGGCCTCCCTCTGCAGCTCCCAGGGCATCTCCCGCACCGTCAGCGACATCTCCGTGGACCAGTTTCAAGCTGGGCTGGAACTGGCCATCCCCCCGGGGCTGCTGGAACCCCACGTGGTGTCCAGCCAGGAGAGCCTGGACCTCTCTCACTGCAGCACCGGGAGCCTCGGCAGCCCGGGGAGCCGCTGGACAACGTGGAGACGGCGTCCGTGTCGGACGTGGGCTCCATGTACACGGTCACCTCTCTGGACAACCAGCCCCTCCTGGCACGGCCCATCAAAGGTTTTGCTGTAGTGGAGGTAACAGCTTTCATCAGGAAGGGGGGTGTCTTTCGGGGCAGTTTTTTTCTGGATGATAGTGATCTGATTTTAGTAACTTTTAAAACCTCTGGCTTGGAGAAATACTCTCGTTTTTGTGGTTTGTTCTCTTCTGTAAAGACTCTTCTGCTTGACTGAGGCCACAGTTTGAAGGATGGAGAGTGAAGGGCACTGTTAGCAAGGTGCAGCTCAGCATAGGTGATGGGTGCAGAATGAATGCGTGCCAGTGTGCACACAAGATGTAGGGGACTAGGAGATCTCAGCTTGGGCAGGGTGGCTGAGGGGCACAGAACATTCTCCATTGACTTTCTCTGTACTATTCATAGTCTTAGAAGCATTCACCATCCCTCAAAAGATAGAGGGGACCTGGTAGTGGAGTTATCAAGCAGCAGTTTTAACACAGAAGGAAGTACTCTTGCACATTCCAAGTTGGAGAGCTCACTGCAGCAAGGTGTTGTGGAAGCAGAGAGTATAAATGAGTTCCTGCAGGATTACATTCATGGAGGATGTGCAAATTGGCAGCTGTTAAGCACAGCAGTCAGGAAATGTTTAAAGTGCTGAGAGAACATGTAGTGGAAAAGATCTATTGATTTCCTCTCTTGTGTAACTTTATTCAAAAATTTGCTACTGGCCACTGCTGGAGATAAATTTAGAGACAGGTGCCCCTTTGGTTTGACCCACAAGGCAATTATCATTAATGACTACATTTTCACATGTTTTAAACCATCCACAGATCTCTTTATAAAAAGTTACATGAGAAGAGATGATAAGTTTTGTTAATGTCTGGTTCCAAATTAATTTTCTGAA
Source organism: Merops nubicus (assembly GCF_000691845.1). Classification (NCBI taxonomy): domain Eukaryota; kingdom Metazoa; phylum Chordata; class Aves; order Coraciiformes; family Meropidae; genus Merops; species Merops nubicus. The sequence goes on along the minus strand of NW_008610336.1, from coordinate 6,551 downwards.
GCCCTGTGGGGGATCATCACTCGCTGCCAGATCCCTCAGGGATTTCAGTTATGCCCAAGAACCCTCCCCCTCTGTTGTTACACTAAGTGCATGCTGCAGAGTTATCAGGAGCTTACAAAAACCACAGACATGGCTGAGAGCTTGTGAATGTAAAGAGACATTTCTGCACAGCCTGGGATTGTATCAGTTTCCCTTTCAGAAGAAAATGGCCTTATTCAGATAGAAAACCTTCAGTTGCTATTCTTAAGCTCTTAATTGACATGAAGACACCAGAGCTGAAATAAACCATAAAGTGTGTGCAGAAAGCTGTCACTACTGGCATTGAAACCTGCTCCAAGTCTGTAGCTGCTGTGATAATGATGCGTGGGGGTTATTCTTGGAATCAAAGGAAGTTATTGTTCCTGTTCCCAATCCGTGGAGCTGAAGCTTCAAGGCCTGTGCTAATTTAGATCTGTTTTTCTGAGTGGAGAATTGAAGCAAGGACAGCAGAGTTGCCATTAGTGACAGGTTACCTGTCTTGAAACTTTCAGCTTCTTATCTGATGTTTCTAAGAGCTGTCTCCAGGCAAAGAAGTGGAATAGCTGGTTCAGAGCTGTGCCTGATTAGCTCTCAGCATGGTGGCTTCAGTGGCCAGATGTTCTTAGAGAGGATGTTTTCTGAATTCTGGTATCAAATTATTGATGCACAAGAACACTAGAAGAGGTGCAGTAGTGGTTACCTGCATGGAGAGAGAGAAGGCTTCAGACCCAACCTCATATTAATGACAGTTAAGTTGTTTTGTCTGCCTGTTAACCAATTTTGTTGTTTGTACAGATAAGGTCAAGAGCTAAGATAGAGAAAATTCGAGCCAGTCTCTTCAATAGCAGTGATCTCATTGGTTTGTCAAGCCTGGATGGTGAAGATGAACTGATGGAAATGTCAACTGAAGAGATTTTAACTGTTTCTACTGTAAATCAGAGCTTATTTGACACACAAGGGAGCCCAGCACTAGAAGATTATTTCAATGATAAGTCCATAAAAGGTACGTGGGTTTCATCCTGGCAAATACCTCACTTGTACCTTGTTTATTTTTCTGGGGGATGTACAGGGGTCAGATTCTCCTTGCTGCCATGAATTCAGTGTGACTCATGGGTGGGTGACAACGAGGGGGAGCCAGGAAGTCATTTCAAATCAAGTTTCCTCCCTCTCATCTGTTGGCAAGCAGCTCTTTGCAATCTGAGCATTGCTCAGCTGTCCTCACAGCTGATCAAGCAGTTAAAAAAAATAAAGAATTTAAGGAAAAAAACCACAACCACCTAAAAAACTGCCCACCAACCCAAAAAACTACTAAGTCCAGTGACTTGTTTGGAGAAAATAGCCACTGTAATAACTTACAACTGTTAGGAAAACCTAAATTTAGAGTAGAAACTGTTCAGACAGAACATTTGGTGATTTTATGTTCTTGAACAGCAAAAAAGCTGCACAAACCCTAATCCACCTGGGATGGGCCAGAATCCTGAATGGAGGGCCAGGGGAGGGTAATAATTGGAAGAAGTTCAGTTGACTACTGGTTCAATTGACAGGTATCATTGTGTACCTACACAGCCTAATTTTTATCCTGGCATCATAAATAATTCTTTCACTGCAGTCACTCAGCTAACAATAACACTATATTGCCAAAACAGGAGAAGACACTTAACCCTCTATTGTAAATGGGGTATTAGAGTGTAGGAATTTCAGGTCTGCTGTAGAATGTTTCTGAATGATTTTTATTCTCCCAGAGGAAGTAGCATGTCTTAGAATATTTTGTTGAATGCAAAATGGTTTTTAACATTTCAAATACTCAATGGTTGTCATGGTATTTTGTACTATATTAGGTGAGAAATTGGTCCCAGGTGCTCGGGAAGTCCTGACAGAAATATTTAAGAGCTGTGTCCATTCAGAGCAAATGCTGAGCCTCACTCCAGCAAAACCCATTAAGGTTGCTGACATCTATCTCAGTAAAGAGCAGATCAATTCTCAGACTCCTGGAAACCTCCTTCATGTGTTCTTCACAAACGTCCGCCCTCCAAAGAAGGTGCTGGAGGACCAGCTTACTCAGGTAGTGCTTTAAAAACTCTTTTCAGCATCTTTTTTGTGTATCTTCAAAGCATTGAGTAACAATTCACTTTCTGTGTTGGAAGATTTTAAGGAAATATGGTGTACCCAAGCCAAAATTTGACAAGAGCAAGTACAACAAGGCAGGCAAGGAACAGCATCCAGTGAAAGTTGTGAGCACCAAGCGCCCAGTTACCAAACCTCCTACCAAGGAGAAGTCCATGCTCAATAGTGTCAGGTTGGTGTCTTCAGCCTTTTAACAGTAGCAAAGCTACTCTCTAGGAACCCAGATTTTTATTCCCCATCCAATATTTTGGATTGGAAGAGGGAAATGGAACTGGGAGAACAAGAAATGTTTTTGGTTTCTTGAAGAGACAAAAGTAAACTTTCATCCTAACATTCACTTTGTCCCTTTAGCCGAACAGCCTTAAGTGAGAAGAAACCTACTGTAAAGCCAAAATCTCCTGAGAAGAGCAAACCTGAAGAGAAGGACCCTGAAAAGTCCCCCACAAAGAAACAGGAAGGTAGGAGCTGCATAGAATTTTTCTAGAGCTTTACATTCTAGAAAAGAAACACATTTTGTATTGACATGTTTTTGTTATGTCGTGATAGATTTGGGGTTTTAAGGTGGCTAACTTGATTTTTTTAAAAGAGTGATTTAAAATGCTGGTTTTATTTGTATATCCATGAATCTGAACATCTCCATGTAAGTGAGAACAAAACTGTGCATAGGCCAGGTGAATACACTGGGCAGAGAACTGACTTCCTAAGAGGTTTAGTTTCAAGACCTTTTTTGTACAGTGGAAGATTAGGGGTTGAAGTAGGTGGTTTTAAATCATGTTTCTCAACTTACATAGGAAAATCATTAAGTTACAAGAGGAGAATGGGACGAAAGAGAAGCTTCAGATGCCTCATAACTAGTCTATTCCTGGAGGAGACAGCACAGCCATGCCGTGACAGGGGTTAGTTCCAGGGTCTGGATTATTCCTCTCTCTAGTCAGGTTGGAAGAGTGAATAGACATGAGCTTGGAGTCTGCTCTTCACAGTAGGAAATGCCAGGTTAGTTCAGAAGAAGGGAGTTTCAGCATTCAGCCAAGTATGGATCCCTGCTTAGATGCATTGGTGGAGCTGTTCTAGGGGGCAGCTGGGGGACTTGTGTCCTTGAGAGGGAAGGATGAGTGCCACTTGCTGACCTCAGCAGCGTGATGCTTCAAACTCCTCAAAAACCCAACCATGGTGGGATGAGTAGAACCAGGAGGAAGCTGGCAGGCAGCCACCTCACACACCAACTAGTTTCCTGTGTGGTGTGCAGGCTTTACAGTCAGTCTCTAACTCTGTGCTGGTCATATCTTTGCTGTCAGTTCCTGAGGAGAAGTATCTGACGCTGGATGGGTTTCACAGATTCGTGGTTGACCGATCTAAGCAGGACATCCGTAGTGTCTGGAGAGCTATCCTGTCCTGTGGATATGATCTGCATTTTGAAAGGTAAACTTTGCAAATCTTTATCTAAAGGTGATGCTGATTAGTTGTGCTCACTCAGAAAAAAAACTTGACCCCAAGTGTTCTGGCTCCAGATAGCTCTAATCAGTTTGTTAGTAACGCACAAACTCCTGCCTGTGGCTCCAAGGTCTGTAGAGAAAATTCCACACTGGTTGTTTTCTTAAAACATGTTTTAAAAGAGTCACTGTGCTGTCAAAGTGCAGACTTTCTTGTGCACAGCATATCTAAAGAAATCATACACCATACTGTCCTCTGTAGCTTCCAAAATGTGTACTAAATAGCTCTACAACTCTCATCAGGCCAATCTGGCTGTCTCTGGTTTCCTTCCACAGCAGCTCTCCACTCCATGAACTTGGTAATTGTTTAACCTGGCAGGTTTGTTACAGGGTCAGTAGCACTGGAGAAGAGGGAACAGTTACTTCCTTGTTAATATTGTACAGGAAGAAAGTCCCTTAAATGAATCCTCCTTATCTCCCTGTGTTAAGCCACGAGCTAATTCCCACATCCCCTTCCCCTATATCAGCTCCAGAGCATACAGAAGATAGTGCAGTACCTAAGCTTAACAGCAGTTCCTGTTTTTCCTTGTTATTTAATACCAGTGATAACTATTTTTTCCATGTTATTTAATACCAGGTAGGTGATAAAACAGTTCTTATTCTCAAAGTGGATTTTTTGGTAATAAAACAGCTCTGCTGAGAGAAGTAAAAAAGGGGAAGACAACTGGTGTTGTGCTGGACGTGCTCTTAGTAAGTTAGGTGCTCTTAGTGAGCAGTGGTACAGTCAGGTTGCAACAGGTCTTGTGGCTCTGACCTTTCAGGTGTGCCTGCATTGATGCAAGACATGCTCAGAAAGCATCCCGAAAGTGGACCCTGGAGATGGACGTGGCCCTGGTCCAGTACATCAACAGGCTCTGTCGTCACCTTGCCATCACACCAGCACGACTCCATCCCCATGAAGTTTATTTGGACCCAGCTGATGCAGCAGATCCCAGAATTTCCTGTCTGTTGAGTACGTATAGACTGTTTGCAGAGGGGCTTTCTTCAGTGGAAGAGACAGGTAGTGCTCCTGAAGGAGCTGGCTGTCACATGGGTAGTTGGGACATCCCTTTGGAGGCTGCAGGTGGGAGCCTCTGTGGGCTGAGGGAACACTGGGTTTGGGTCATCTCCCTCCTGGGGTGTGCTTGGGCACCATGGTGTCTTTGGCAGCACTGTTAGAGATGCACTGCAGCTGTTCTCTGCTCTCCAAGCAGACCTCCTGCATCAGGCTGGAGCATGAAGATACCTGATAGGTTCAGCTTGCAGGGGAAAGGAGATTCAATTTCTGAATTTCAGTTCTGGTCCTAGGCAGACTTGAGTCACCTAATCCTTGTTCTGAGCACAAAGTTCCTTTCAGAGGGTCTCTAGATAAGGCAGATGCAGTGATGATGAAAGACTCTGGACTGAGACACCCAGAGACTGGAGATCTGAGAAGGAACATCACAGACCACGCCTGGTGTTGCATCTTTAGCCCTCCTGTTGATGTGCAGGGGCCAGGAGGGGCTGCTTTAGAGGGAATCTCGTGTGTCTCCTGGACAGAATCTGCTGGTTAGATGGACTTTGCAGGAGGCAGGGAACCTCTTCACCTCTCTGACCAGATGTTTCCCCCCTCAGACGTTCCAGTGGAGAGCCTGCGGCTGCGGTTTGCGCTGCTGCAGTCCCTCAACACCACCCTGGAGACCTTCTTCCTGCCTCTGGTGGAACTCCGGCAGACGGAGATGTACGCCAACAGCATCGCTGCCTTGCTGCAGGAGGCCAAAGGTCAGCCTCTCAGGGAGCATGGGCTCAGCCTGAAAGGGTCACTGGGCACCACACTGAGCTCCTGGGCGTGTTTCGTGGGTTGTATCAACAAGCAGCAGGTCGAGTGATAGTCCCAGGATGTGTTGGCATCCTTGTGATCATTGAAGTAGGATTAGAGAGATCAAGAAAACACTTACCCTGCATCAGCGTTTCAAACAGTTGTTACAAGCCTTCATTAGGAAACAAACCCAAGATTTGGGTCATTCCATTTCCCTAACTTGTTTTTTTATGAAGTTACAGAAAGCACCAAAGATATCAGTGTGGGTAAGCAGGGGTTATACTGGCCCAGCTAGAAAAAAACCCTTGTAAACCCAGTATGGGGAAGTGGGGAATGTTCAGGGATTTGCCTTTCACAGAGCCTGTATTTGTGGTGCAATGTGAGAGGCCTGATTTTTATCATGTTTTCTTGCCTCTAGCATTACTGTCAAAACATCTCGGATTTCTGAAAGCTATTTGGCAAAGTGTTTCTGATTTACAGAGATTCTGGTGGAGTTGCCTAGGTCTATTTATGTAACATCAGAGTTGTGTTCATCACTGTTCTAACCTAATGCACTTTTACAGTAAACATTGGTAACAAATACTTTAACAGGAAAATTAGTGTGGACTAGCCACATCTTACCTACCTAATGGAGGTGAAATGATTCTTCTACCCTTGTCTGTTAGAGAATTTCAGGAAATAAAGTTGTAGAAGGATAGTTTAACTAGGCTGAAATGTGTTTCTTGATTTAGGTTTAATCTTCTACGACACAAAAGTAACAGTCATGAACAGAGTGCTGAATGCCACAGTCCAGAGAACTGCTGATCATGCAGCCCCAGAGATCACCCTGGATCCCTTGGAAATCGTTGGAGGTAGGGACAGCATCGACCCTTTCCAAAATCTATTTGAATCCCTCACAAGCTCAGGTGCTTATTGATGCAAAATACTCACGAGTGGGGGGATTTCATGGGGTTTTTCCTTTTGTTTTCAAACAGGGGAGATCCGTTCTTCAGAGAACTCTTATTTCTGCCAGGCAGCCAGGCAGCTGGCCTGTGTGCCCTCCTCACAGCTCTGTGTCAAGCTGGCCAGTGGGGGGGACCCCACCTATGCCTTCAACATCCGCTTCACCGGCGAGGAGGTCCATGGCACCAGTAAGTCAGGCT
>NW_008610335.1:41258-73257 GCF_000691845.1 Merops nubicus | reverse complement strand
CCCGTTCCCTCACAGCACTATTACACTATTGTCTAACGTCGAGTCGTTTAAAGTCTCCGCAACGACACAAACACATTGATTAAAAATTAAAACCAATGACAGGTCTCCCACAAACAGTACCTACTGTACCATACTTCTCGTACCCTGGGAGGGGAATGAGAAAATAGCAGAGGACAGAATAATTTATAGTGATAAGGTGGGTTAAATTTTCATAAAAATTTTATTTTACTTTTTTTTTTTTTTTAAATAATTAAATGCACTGGCAGTATAATTAATCCCTCTATGAGAGACACAAATGTACCAGTTCAACCAATATTATTTATACAGAGACATTGTGTTTAAAAACAACAAAAGTACATTTAAAATGTTTGTACATAAAGTATTACTGTTATTTTTTTTTTTCTGAAGAAGGAACAAATGTAAACAAAATGCGTAATTGTGCAACACGTTGGAAATACAAAGCAAAACAGGCAAGATACAATTTTATACATATAAAGCAAAAGAAATCAAACTTTTATAACTATACAACATTTCAGTAATTGCTTGACATTTTAACAGTTACCTTGGTCTGTACAAAACAGCTTAACTTATACTTGAAACTTTACAAGAATAACATGCTTGCTCAGAACAAAGACACCTTGTGGAATTGCAATGCTTATTGATATGATATTTGCACACATGAGAAAAGGCTACTTCAATAGTAAATAAAAAGTAAGAATGTAAGGTAAAGGGCCATTTAGCAAACCATAATCTAATTCCAATAGCTAATTAAGTTGCACTGCAATGCAGAAATTAAATCTGACTTTTGCTGGAAGACCTTAAGGTCATAATGTTGCTCTATTTCCAGGAACAGAAGAAAGCATATATAAATTTTCCTGATATTTTGGTTAATTATACTTGTGCACACGCACACATACACACACAAGGAAAAAAAAAAAAAAAAAAAAAAAAAATAATATTTGCCACAACAGCCAGAAACAGTGGGCAAGAGAAAAGAGAACAAACACACTAGACTACTCCCAACATGGCTTGGTTAAAAAAATCCAAGACAAGTAGAAAGAGCAAACCTCCACTGAGGCTGCCAGGATCACTTTTCCTGAACCTTAGCTGCATTTTGCTTTGTTATTTTTTTCAGAAAACAGGAAGCAACTTGAGTTGAATTGAGCCATTTTTAAAATACTGGGAGTACTGCAGCCAAAGACAAAACACAAACCAAAGAGCTCAAAGCCAAAGCAAAAATTAACCAGATCTTTCAACTAGTTTTCATATTCTGTGATATGTCTTAGACCTTTTGAATGTGGGTTTTAAAAAAACAGCATTTAAGATTCAGTAGAAGATATGCAATCCAGAGATGTCAGAAATACAGAAAGGAGTAAATGATACAATATTTTATGGAATGACAAGGACTGTCAGCTTGGATAAAAAGTACAGAAATTTTAAGTGTCCTCAAATGATACATAGGGCTAAAATTAAACTCCTGATTGCATCAACCTAAGATATCCAATGCCTGATTCTGCAATCTGTGTGCTGTGCACTAACTCACACCGTTCCTCCTGTGGACCTCAGTGGAGCAACCTGCCAGTGAGGATGCTCAGAGAAGAGCGGCAGAACTGGGCCTACATAAACATTCACCAGGACTTTTAAATGTACAAAAGCCATTTGGCTTGGAAAAACCACTTCAGCTTGCTGCAATGTCTTTGAACTGAAGTAACAGATTCCATCTCTAGACTGAGAGTGTTTATGACATATTTGAATTTATTTGCCATTTTTCTATGCAAGCTAATGCTGATGCCAGTAAATACTTAAACTCAGAGGTAATGAAACTGCAACTTGCCTTTCAGTTAAAACCAAAACATATGCAAGCCTTGATGGCAGGCAGAAATAACTCTCCAATACTTTTAGCAAGGATTATCTGGTGCTGAATCAGAATAGTTCAATATACACCCAGCTTCAGCATGGATTTATAAAGCTGCATTAGGGCATACAGCACAGTATGAAAAGGGAGAGGACTAGTTTTTCAGCTGGTGTAAATCAGCACTGACATCTACGGAGCTACTTAAAGGCACATCAGCTAAAGCTTTGGCCCACAGTCATCAGAAACGCACAACCATCATTCACTCCATATGCAAAACTCTCCGTGGGGGAAGTGCAGAGTGACAGTGTAATCGACAGCCGGCAAAAAGCTGCTCTGTTAGTCGAGCTTCTGATAACACACTCCCAGGCTGTGTGGTCTAAAGCCTGTTTATGACGTGCTCCATACTGCATAGCTTTACAAACTACAGTATTTCCTTACAGACGGGGATTAGGGTACGTTAATCATTTCATTGGCATGATCAGTAAAAAAGGCATGATGATAAAAGCTTTGGGAGTTTATCTGCATAGACATATATTGGCAAAAATTAGTCTGGGGTCAGAGGGTTTGCTCCTCATTGTGTGCACATTGGATCAACCCCAATGAAGTCAGTACTCCTGTCTCAGTTTACACCAGCTGAGGAACTTGTACACTACCTCTGTCAAAAATGAAGCCCACGTGTTGCTATCCACTATTCAGCTCATTCATAAATTCAAGGGTAAACGCCTCCTGCCAGTGGGTCAGAGCTTCTTCCTGTCTGTAACTCCATATTATTTGTCACTGCAGTCAATGGTAGTTTCCCTGAGCAAGGGCTGAGTCAACATATGGTCTGGTTGAAGAGCAAGTCTGCTTGCAGTTATTCCAGCACCAGTCCAGAGAACTTGAACTAATTTCAGTGGGGCGAGTGCTCAGCCAGAACAAAACCAGGGGTAATTCCACTGAATTAACTGGGTTAATGCAACCGAAGTTCTGGGCCAACAGACTCTACTCCAGTAATGCTATGCCATTTTCGTTGACCAGCTTCTCCTTTGATAGACAGCGCTCAGCAAGCTCCATCAGACTCACATCATTGCCATATGACAGCAGAATTTGGTCCTGTGAGTTCCACAAGCTGAGACGAGTTACTTCACGTTTGCTTAGCTCAAAGTTTTGTCCATTGTAGTTATTGTGTCCATTAAAACAATGACATTAACTTCAGAAACTGACTTTCCTTCTAACTTAGAGAAGGAAATGAGTGAGTAGAAATTAGGGCTAGCTCTACATGATGGGTTTTTCAATGGAATTACAACAGGGTGACACTCACACGAGTGTGAGCAAACGTACATCCAGCACAGAGAGCTTACAGAACTTGCATAGAGGGGAACTCAGCTACAATCAAAGAAGAAAGCAAGTCTCAAACAGCTGCATCATCCGCTCACATGGCTTTTACCACTAGCATCAGCAGGACTCAGCTAGAGTCCTGCAAGCACGCGTGGTCCTGGGGACTCTACAGTTTCAGCTGCAGCTGTGCATACAGTGAGCACTGCCTCAGTCCCGTGGCGTCACCGCGTACACCGCTCCTCTCAACCCGTCTGGCATTTCCAGATGCGGTGCAAGCAAAAGTGGGTGCTCAAATCCACATCCCGTTTGCAGCCGCAGAGGACCGTGACCTAAAAAAACTGCAGAGCCACAGCTCTGTTGTTGTTGGGTGGTGGAGCTGGGGTCACCCAGCCCTGCTGGGCACAGCACTGGCCCCTCACCGTGCCCCCTGCACACCAGTACTGTGGCCAGCGCTATGTGGGGAGTCACACCTGTAGCAGTCCAGCATCCTGAGCAGGTTGAGGGCTCAGGGAGTGATGTGAGGCTCCACAGCCTATGGTAGGGCAAGGTCAGGTCTTTCTGAGACCATTCTCCAAAGCACTGAGTACACACAATGCTACTTGAGCTGGCCACTGGGTCCCTAGGCTTGGTCCTTGCTGGAGTTGTAAAAGAAAAACAGTTTAACTCCATGGTGACTTCATGGCAGTGACAAGCGTTAGCTCTTTGTGACATGTGGGGCACCTTGAGGTGGATTAAGGAACTGGATGGGATGGAGCCATATTGGGTTTTTGTAGGATACCATGGTAAAGGTGTTATTTTGCAAGACATATGAAAATGCATGTCCCAAGAAAGACACACAGGTTAAATTCATAATGCCAGGCCATACCAACTTGCCCCAGTTTCTTTAAACCACTCTTCACTTCATCACCCTTGCCTAGCATGATTACAGTGTCAATGAGCTGCCTGAGAGGGTGCTACATACCCTGTGGTTCTGGGCACAACGTATCTTCGTAGTATTTCTGTTGAAGTGCCCCCTGATGAGGCAAGGTTTGGTTCTCATCTGACCCCAGCTTCAGGCAGTAACTCATCTGCACCTGCCCTTGCTCTCACTCCTGTCTGCAGAGCCACGCGATCCCCCTGGCCGCACACAAGGGCTGGACTCAACCTCTTCTGACTTCAGCAGCTACCACCATGGGTTTAAACTGGAGTGAGAGTATCAGAATCACTGATCTTGGAAGACAAAAGAAATAGACAAAACCACTTTGAAACAGGATGGCTACAGTAAAGCTCCCGAGTCCATCAGAGGGGCAGCTCTGGCAAGAGGCCTGAGGAGAAGATGGCTACTCCCCAAGTCAGGCAGGAACATTTTGCATTCAGTATCAGAGAGTTTTGATAATGAAGGAGATCCTAAATGAGCTTTTAGCCTATACATATAGGCTACAAAATATCAAGTGCTATATCTAAAATACGTTGCTCTGTCTAGTGAGAGATCTATATCCAGCTCTCATTAGACAACAGAGAACGTCCATACGCACTGCTGTGTGTAGTGGTCTGGTTACAGCATGGGAATCCAGCAGGAGTGTTAGAAAGAGAGGAACAGAGCCCCCCCAGCACCAGTGTTGTGTTTTATTTGTGTTGACAAAGCAGGACGTGAAGCTGGGAGATGTCCTAAGGACAGTGGCTGGTTCCCATCACGGTCCCGCCAGCTGCCCCCATTGCGCTCCGGCGGGCCGAGGTGACGCCGCGGGAGGCACAGGCCCCTCGCAGTGACACCCGGCTCCAGGGGCCTGGCACGCAGAGGACATTCCTACACTCGGTTCAGAATGACAAATCCGTTTTCTTTGGTGAAATAAACTGGTGAAATGTTTTTCCTTGCTTAAAATTTCAAGACGCTGGTCTATTGCAAATGAGTTAACCTTCCAAAAAACACCATGCTGACAGCACGTTCCATTCTGACACTGCCTCCAGGAACCACAGGACCAAGATGACAGAACTATTGCTACTTCTGCCATACCTTCATTACCTGCGAGGAGACAATAGATACAACAGATGCAAACAGCACCACACACAAACTACAGAGGAACACTTTAATAACTCGTCCACCACTCAACAGTGGAGGAGTGTCTTCTCTTTACAGCTATCACACCTTTTTTTCCTGTCTGTAAACAAGGAATTCCTGTTGCAAATCCATATCCGAATCCATACATACATGTACACACACACACACACATACACACACATGTACTTGCTTTGATACTGCGTGGAGTGGAGTTTCTCCTTAAAGTAAACAAGTATATTAACACCTACATCAGAATCCTTACCAGCCCCATTTTTGCTCTCTTCTAAGTTGCACTCACAAAACTACTCCTTGGTTTTAGATAGCATTAAATACTGATAAAAATACAATGAAAACATTTCTTCCAAAATACCTAAAAAGTTGTCAGTGAATCTAAACTGTTATAATGGAAGAACATCATTAAAATCTGTGAAATTCAAAAAGTATAGCAATTAAGGTCCAGATTCAATTTGTCAGGTTTTGTTTCTTTAGGAGGAATGAAGATCTTGATCTTTATTCTTAAAAAAATCCCCACACTGGTATCAACAGTCTCTGTCTTTCAAAGGTCATTAGAGACAATATATTCACAGAGACTATTCCAAAGACCATATCAGAAACAGTGAAATTAAGCTATAAGAAGCAAGCTGTGAAAGTTGCCACCAACACTATCAGCAAAAAGGCAGTAAGCCAGACCACACTGACAGAAAGAGAAGAGATAAGACAAAATGAAATAAAATGAAAAGCACAAATCCTCAGCCAAACTTGGCTATCCAAACTCAGCACGAGCTGTTTACACCGTTAGTTTGCTAAGTCTGGGAATAGTGATTTGTCCTTTGAAAGGAGCTAAAGGAGCATAGCTGAGGTTAGGGGAACACGGCCCATACTGGATACATCATCTCAGGCTTTCTCTTCAATTTCTGCTCTCGAGGACCCAACACACATCACACTGCTGGAGATGCTCACAGCACTCAGAGCAAGACATTCTGCCTGCACTTTGTCACTTAGGACCTTCATTTAGGACCTGTGGCAGCTCTTGACATGGAGGTTAAGTGCTACATAAATGCCTCGCTTGAGCACTTTGGACTTTGCTGCCCTTGGACCTCATCTGGATGGAGCTCCCAAATGCTTGTATTTAGCCCTTTACTAGCACGCTCCCTTCACTGCTGAACTATTGGTATTGCTCCAAACTTCCTGAAGCATGGGACACAAATGACAGTCTTGCCAGCTCTGGCAATTTTTTATGAAGCTTGGTGTCCTTCTTAAATCCCAGCTGCAGAAATCAAGAGATTACATTACTTTCCCACTTTATCACCATTAAAACCAGATGTATCATTTCTGGCCCTCAGTGTGCTTGAAAAATGCCTGAAAAACATGTCATGAAATCAGTCTCAAAGCTCAGCGTCCAGAAGACAATACAAGAACCAAAAAAGTTTATTTAAGAAAAAAAATCACCATGATTTGAAGCCAATCTTGTAAGTTCTTGTGCTTGGTTGATGAGTTTGTATGCCTGAAGTGGGCAGTCCTAAGAGCAGACACAGCAAACGCCCAAGCAAACATGTTGCCTCCCCATGGCTCGAAACAAACAAACAATCTCATTTGATTAACTCTGCTGGAAATAGTATTTTAAAGGGTAAAACGATTCCACAAAGATGACATGTTGGCATTTGAAATGAGATTAATATAGTGCCTGTAAAAGTGCAGTAATCCTTAATAACTAACCCAAAAGAAGCATCATCTCCAGGGATAAGGCAGTAATTCACTCTCCATATTCAATTTGTTTCTAAGCTGCTTTCGAAACAAGACTGCTAAATAGTAAGTTGGCTTGTGATCCTAGACTTCACTGCTGGACTTACTATAATCACGCCATTGATTCAGCACCCATTTCAGACTAAGTCACAGGATAAAAAATTAGGTGGGCTAATTCCTTAAGCTGTTGGAGTGAAAGACGGTGAGCATGGGGTAAATTTAGAGATAGGAGTCTGTCTACTGCAAGCAACAGGGGAAAGGTAACACATTGTCTTTACCAAATGACTGCAGCTAACTCTTTGAACAGTCTTGTGTCTCAAGATCGTATTTCAAGACATATCTATCCTTCATAAACCCGTGGAAGTCTAGGATTTCATGTTCAGTAAAGGAACAAGTGATGACAACACACTTAGACGAAATTACTTACTGATTCTCATTAGTGAGATCTTGCAAAAAGAATGGAAAACTCTGGCTTATGATAAAACCACCTCAACACTGCTTCATCTCAAGTACTCACCCTGTTCAAAAATATAAAATAAAATACTTCAAGTGGTTTGTTTTTCTTAAAAAAACCCCAAACCAGCAATTACCTTTCATCTAGATTTCTGGACAGGTCTCACTGTTGTGGTTGTATTCATTAGCTACTGGGGCCAGAACCAGCATGACAAATGCTGCCAGACTCATGTTTTGGCCGTGTCACCAAAACCCTCAGAGAACAGATAAGGGTGTATCGACCACTTCAGGGACAGGAATGTGCAGATAATACAGGATGTGCATGTTCTCCAAATGTCCTTTGCAGACAACTCTAAACTGGATGATTTCTCTAATGATGCACCTTGGCTACGTTTACAATGGTCTTGTGGAACAAAATATTAGGAATTATTGATTTTTAAGGAAAGGCAATACTACAGGGAGCTAACGTACAACAGCTACAGTAGTATTTGTCTCAAATGTGCATTGGGCAGAGTCCTTAAACTGTTCTTATTGCAAATATCCAAGACCTGCTCTAAAAATCATAACAGTCTGAACCTTTTAAATGCAAATTTGTTCTATTTATCTGGTTGCAACCCAGTGAGTAGAATCCAATAACTCACCAGATTAAAGGATATACAGGATTATATAGCAGAAGGTAATTGCAATTAACTAATATCTGGATGGCATTTAATACATATATTGTATTATTTCAACAAGATGAGATAGAGTAATATTTACATTGCTATGAGCATTTTCTGTTTATAGAAATGGAATTTACAGTTCAGTAAGGTATGCAGGCATTTTATCAAGAATGAGAAGAGACCATTTAAAGTCTTGTGAATTATTGATACAAATTCATTTTGTTTTGTTTCATGCATCAGCGCTTCTTGCAGTGGCACCAGAAGAGCAGTGCAGTTTATAACAAGGGCAAAAAAAGAAGAGGAAAGAGCAAATGTGAAATGGTGTAATTTATTCACAATTGCTTTGAAATTCTATCTGAATTGTCTCATTATTATTCACGCATTAGAAGAATGGTCCAAAACATGACAACATGGGTAAACAGATGCAGAGCTTGGAAAATAGGTAATCTGACTGAAGTATTCATGGCCATTATTAAACAAATGTTATATTGCTTTCGGGTAAATCTGGTGATTTTATTTAATTTGACATTGTTTTCAAGATAGCAAGATAATACTGTTCGTTTCTAATGCTCTGAAATGAACAAAACAGGTGAAAATTGATGCCACATGGAATTATAATGTTTCAACAGTAGCTGGTTAGTTAAACTTCTAGAAAGTTTCATGAAGAATCTGCATACACTTACGAATGGACTTTTACATACAATATCAATGCTTAGAGTGTAGCTGTCCTGTTAAAATCTGCTTTCACTGAGTCACTATGCAAGGAGAGATTGCTCTATGAAGAAAAATCTTGGATGAGTATTTGTTTGTGACTAAACAGTAAAATGGAAAGAAAATTCACAGATTTAGTACAGGAATGGTAGATAAGACTATGAAAGCTAATATTTCGAAATTGCCTAAAAACTGCAATAAATTCTGCTGCCTACTGAAATTATTAAGCCAACAATAAACAGGAAGAATGGAGTATCAAAACCTCATTGCATAGTGTGTCATCGTTCTTTAATGAGGCATTTCTTCAACCTTTTACCTCTTAACACCTTTGGTGATCTTACATTAGGTACCTGTAAGATATTCAATGTTCTCTTTTAGAGATTAAGCCTATAGGAAGTATGAAATCTTAGGAATGTACTCTGTCAGGTAATGATGCCAGAATTAAGCATCGAGAAGCTTGGTTCAGGTTCAGAAGATGATTCTGAATGAATAGCTATAACTTCTACTAATTTATTTCAGAAGGGACTTCCTATATATACCCTCAAATATTTAAGACGCTTTGAACTATTTTCTCAGTAATCCATATCTTCTCAAAGTGCTTTTTTTGTTTTCACTTGAAGGCAGCACGGACTCAAAACAACACTGCAGGGAATGTACCGTTCCATAAAGCACATAAGGATGGCAGGATCCAGGAGACACAAGGCATAGAAAATTGTTGAAAATGATTAGATGGTACAACACATACTGCTCTTGAGTCATAAGTTCCATTTATGGTGACTTCTACTTCCAATAGATAGGATATTAAAAAAGGCAATAAAAATGAAGTTACATGAATAAACTTCCAGAAATGAGTGGAGTTCCACCAGTGATCGTCTCTGCGCTGGTAGAGGTAGAGGAATGAGGATGTTATGAACAGGGAAGCAGTCACTACAACAAATGAGCCTCAATGCGGAGCCAGTGGAGTCCTTGGCGAACGTAACGAACCAGATTGGTCATGCTGCTGTGTTGGGTTAAGGGTCCCATCGCTGAGTCCAGGTCTACAAAGAATTCTGCAGTACACAAGAAACAGAAGTCAGTGTTTCAGGCAATGGTACAGAAAGACATGTATTCCCATGATTTCCCACTCAGCAATTCCCATGAATTCCCACTCAACAGCAGCAGTGCAATTAGGAAGCTCTCAAGACATTGTGCACGTGAGCACATGGTCAGTAGGAAAGAATTTAAACAATGGCAAGAGTGTATTTAAGCAGACCAAATGAGACTATCCATGCTGGGAGTCGACCACAACATGGTGTGAGTGGTTGCCAGTAGTCTTCCTTTAGCTCTGATGATCTGCACTTTCAGTTTTCGAGCCTAGGTTTGCTGACTGCACGATTTAAATAGCTGGCAATGAACAGCGTCATTTCCTTTTGCATGCTGTACCCTCTCCTGGGTGTGGAGAGCTAGTAGGGGTCTTGTAGAAGACCTTGGTTGCTCTTCTCCCCACCCTCCAATTTCTGTTACTGCCATTGCAGCAGTTTTGGCCCTCTGCTCATCCTGCTGCAGCTGCAGGTCCCAGAGGATGTGTGTGGGGTGGGAGGGGAGAAGGAAGAGGAGAGAGGGAACAGCATGCAGGAGATGGTCACCTAGAAGAGCAAAGACAGGTAAGGCCACTGGGATCTGATGTCGGGAAGAGTTAACAGGGGGTCACTAAACTGAGAGGCATTGTTAGGAAGCAACACACCAGTTTATGCCATGTCTTAGATGCTCTCTGGGTGAAAGACTAATCCTGTTAGGACCAGCAGACCATGTTCAGTGGAGATCCAGCTGGTGCCCTCTGTTCTCCCACAGCTCGTGTTTTTGCTCACTGGGGTGCAGGCATTCCCACACACACAACCCTAGCAATTTCAGTTAAAGTCCCTCAGAGCTCAGACCACAGCCAGCCATGACAACAACTGGTGGCTGAGCCCTCAGCTTCTCACCCTGCCTAGACCCCAGCATGCGGCGCCCTGCCAGCGAGCAGCACGCTGGCTGCAGCTCAGGAGAGCAGGCGCTGTGTCCAGAACCACTAGCAGCACTTGCCTCAGCAGGTAGCTGCTGCTTTGATGTCTTCTACCCCCAGTATTGACAGCCTGACCCTGGTCAGCTCGGGAAACACAGCAGTATCACAGCATAGAGTGATCTGGCTGGAGGCAAGCACAATGAAAGCTTAGGGCGAGCACCAGCGGCGTTAAGATGCTGCAGCCAGCAGTTACTTTTAATCTTCTTTCCCCTGTCCTTTATTCCCCTCTTCCAGTGTAAAATCAATACATTTAGTGAAATAATGCACTGCTTTGCTTGTATTCTGGAGATCTCATTCTAGGCTCAAATAAATAATAATTGCTTTAAACACTGAGAAGTCACCTCAAAGCCTAATTTCAGTTTAACATTTCTTGAAAAAAATACAAGCACTGGAACCACTTATTAAATTTACAGGTGAAAGAACAGACCTTTGTCACTACAGAGCTGATAGTTTTCTACTGTGAAGTGCTGCTGTCTTTGGAAGGTTATAAAAATTACCTGATTTTGTAAAGTCAGCTGAGAGTTTGATGTTCTAAATGGTGAACAACTCTCTAAGTGATCCAACACAAGCCAGCCCTTGGGCTAGCTTTGGGAGCCTGCAGTGTAGCCTGGCCAGTTTGTGACAAACTCCATCTATTCTCTCCCACACTCAATTCCACCAGGCAGGGGAAATTCCACCAGAGGAACAGGGCAGTATGTTCCCACTTCCCTTTTCAAACCAGATCAGCTTGGTGGGTCACAGTTCTGCTGTTCTCCCTCTTGCTATGCCTTTTTATTTCAACGGCACATCTTTTGTCAGGCTTCTGTCTCCTGCTCTGAGCCAGCTGGACACGAGTCAAGCCCAATCAGGGAGCGTGCGGGGGGACTCAGAGGAGCACAAAACCTAAGCTGACAGCTGTGGACAAGGGGAGGCTGCACAGCTCCTACAGTGTGGAAGACGTCTCTTGTGTCTGCATGGGCATGACCTAAGAAACATCCATGACAGCAGCTGGACCCAGAGGTAAAGGCTATTTGACCTTACAACAGTGGGGCCACAGTTTTATACCCATCCCTATTAGCTCATCAGGGACATGTTCTTGGGCAAGATGCTCCCTGTGATTCAGAAGAGCACAGAAACAATGAGAGCTGACCACAAAAATAAAAAAGAAGAAAATAGTGACTGATTTGTTTTCTATTTTTTAAAAAAAGAAAATTAATTTCTATCTTAAATGCATGTTTCTTTGTGGGTTTGTGTGTGTTTGTTCTTTGAGACCATTCTTATTTCAAGGGGGGTATGTGAGAAATTTAATTTTTTTATGACGCACTGACTGCACAATCCCCTGAAAGAGAGGCCACGAGTTCTGTCCTCTACCCGGGACTCAGGGCAGAGTATGGGGTTTGCACATACCCTGTTTGCTGTCATGGGGCATTTCTGAATTCACAGTCCACACACCAGTGTACCAGAGCCTGGGCACTGCACCAGCCCGTCCAGCTGGCAAAGGTGGATTAGAGACAGCCAAGTAGAAAGGATGAGTCCTTGCCTAGCCAGCAAGATAGAGGTGTTCTGAATTGAGAGGTGCAGATGGTATCTACTAAAAGAATTACAGTTAGGTTTTATGAAACACTCTAAGATATCTCATGTCAAAGTGTCTTAAATATATTCTTCTGTAAATGGAATCCATCATGTGATATGATGAAGACCTGCAGGGTACCACAGCAGTTCTTATACACTTTTTTGTTACATCATGAATTTTTCAAATTGCTGTTTAATTGTGTTGAAGCATGCAACTTTCAAAATTATTTAATTAGAAATGAGGCGTATTTCCAGCCAAAATGTAAAGACAGACATGCTAGAGCATGTATGAAACTCTGGTCTCTCTCCAGTGGTGTAAAATACTTAAAAGAAATTTGAACCCATACTTTCCATTCCCTGTAACATGGCTGCAGTTTGTGAAACAAGATACAAAAGAAAGGGCACAGCCCTGGATGTCTTGCTCATGTAAGAAACCCTCATTCATGCATCCAGTCCCACTAAAGTCAAAGGGACTGCTCATCTGAATAAGGATTATTCCTATATGGCTTTGCAGAACTGGGTTTATTTGATCGTAAATCAAAATGAGAACAAAGAAGAGTGTAGGGGGGGGAAATGCAGGAAGAGTCAGCAGGTTTTTTGTCATCCAGCTCAAGGACTGATAACAGCAGTGGCTGGGTACATTTTCTGTCTGCTGGCTGAATGCCTGAGCTATTTTGATTCAATACCAAGTAGAACATTTAACAACTCCACAACACACAGGGCTAATTACAAGATTATCACCATCTCTTTCTCCTATCAGAGCATCCTTCTGCATTCCCACTGTAACATTCTGTAGTACATTTGACAGGGAATCACTTTCACATTTTGTGAAAATGGATGCAGCTATGGAAAAAAACCCAAAATGACTGCATTGCTACTCAATTAACCAACATGAACAAAGGCAAGAAGCCTTGGGGAGGACTGGACGGAGCTTCTATTATTGTTCCTCATCCAGGGATAGATCATTATGACCCACCATTTAGACATAAAACTCTATAAATCGCAAGCTTAGTTTCTCTAAATCAGTGGAAATTTGCCACTGACATTAATGGGAGTAAGATCAAACTGCATACAGCGAGCACATTTGTCAGGAAAAGTCAGCCAGCTGAAATCTCAGTATAATTTAAGAGAATGAGCCAATTCATGATGAGAATATTTCCTAGTTAGGCTCTGCACCTCTAGTGTCAAAGAAAGCTTTGCCAATGATTTGTGTAAGCTCAAAGCTGGAATCTGAATAATTACATTATCATGGGGAAGTTCACAGCTGGCCAACAACAGGCCAGATTTGTCCTTTAGTTACATCTCATCCACTCCACTATACTTGATAAAATCCAGTTACAAACTGCTTGCCAAAACGACTGTGGTAAAGACTTACATTTTGTCATTAGGACTCAACAAGGAGATTTGCAATTCAGCCATAGGAGAGTCAAGGTCATGGTTTTCGGTGGACATCTCCTAATCGGACTCCCTGCATAAACGTAACATCTAATGCTTGCTTATTATCCTAGCCAGCATTTTAATAGTCTTAAACCCATTGACAGAGAAGTCTGAAGATAACCTCAGTGCTCTGAGAAGCTGAAACTGAACAAATTTGCAGACTCAAAAGATCTCATCACTTGGGGCTCATGCTTGCTAAATTATTTGCCAGCTGCTCTGATAACCGCACGTTCAGCGTGTGTTACACATGTCCCCTGTGTGCTTGACAAGAGAAGATACGTGTTGGCTACAGTGACCAGCGAGCAGATTTGGTCTGTTAGCTCAAGCTGTCGCAGTTGTGCTCTTAGATGTGGTGGTTCTGGGTCCAGCTCCCCAAAACGCCTACAAGAGCAGAGAGAGAGCTAAAGCCGATGAGCCAAAGGGGACAAGGAAGAAGCCGAGCGGGGCACCTTTGTTCTCCTTGGTCAGCTTGTCAGCCATGTCCCAGTGCTCGTAGCTCCGCAGGACGTTGTTGGTGATGTTGACGTGGCTGGCAGCCATGTGGTGGATGCGCTGAGGGATGGTGATGGTCCCTGCTGAGGAGGAGCCGGCGCTGCCCGCGCTGCTTCCAGCGGAGCTGACGGGGGACGGGCTCAGGGACATGGGCGATGGAGTTTCTGTGCTCCTGCGAGAGGCAAAGGAGAGTGAGTCCCCCTCACACCCCCCACCTCATGGCCCTCCTAAACACACTTGAAAAATTAACTCTGCACTTCAGTCAGGGGAGGCTGCGCAGCAGAATCTCCTGCTTTTATGAGAAAGGAGAGCTTATAAACTAGGAATGACTGAAAATAAAATGGGATTTAATTCTCCCTATAAATGAACCTGTTATTTAAAAAAAAAATCTATCATAAAAATAGAGCAATTTTTCAGAGAAAGAAGTATCTCATAGCTGTAATGATTTTTCTACCTGCTGCCAGAAGCTGCAATGGCAGTTAGAAAACACTCAATGTGCAATATTGGCTTATTATCAAAGCATTTTGTGGAAACCACAATGACAGTTTGCTCCAAATACAGCCACCACAATAAGTAAAGTGCAAGTCTTAAAAGCACCCTGCAGAGCAGTATTAGGAGCTGAGGGTACTGTAGGATTATGAATATCTCTATAGGATTCTTTAAGACTGGCTATGGAGATTTGTTTCTAATTGCCTAGAGATCATCCGCACAGTTTTGCAGCGAGCAGTGTTTTAAGTTGCCTCTTTAGCACAGCACTAATGGTCTAATATAGATTTTCCTTTAATTCTAACACTAGCAGTTAGGAATCACCTGCTGGCTGCAGGCACGGTGGGGGTCAGCACAGCAAGCCCAGGCTCAGAGCTCACAAACAGCTCTTCACTTCAGAAGTTTATCAAGATGGAGAATCGTTTTGGTTGGAAAAGACCTCATCAAGCCCAACTACTAACCCAGCCCTGCCAGGTCCACCACTAAACCTTGCCACTAAGCACCACATCTACACATCTTTTAGACACCTCCAGGGATGGGGACACCACCAGCCTGGTCCAATGCTTGACAATCTTATAGGTGAAGAAATTTTCCTAATATCCAAACAAAACCTCCTCTGGTGCAACCTGAGGCCATTTCCTCTTGTGCTATCATTTGTTACTTGGGAGAAGAGACCGACACCCGTCTCACTACCTCAGGTAGTTGTAGGGAGTGATAACACCTCCCCTGAGCCTCCTTCCCTCCAGACTCAACAACCCCATTCCCTTGGCTGCTCCTCATAAGACTTGGACTCTAGACCCTTCACCAGCTTTGTTGCCCTTCTTTGGGCATTCTCCAGCACCTCAATGTCCTCCTTGGAGTGAGCATCCCAAAACTGAGCCCAGTATTTGAGGCACAGCCTCACCAGTGGTGAGTAAACACCCACCCAAGCCATGAGCAGCCAGTTTCTCCAGAGGCATGCTATGGGACATGGTGCCAAAGGCTTTACTAAAGTCCAGGTGAACAACATCCACAGCCTTTCCCTCACCCACTAGGCAGGGCACCTTATCACAGAAGGAGATCAGGTCACTCAAGCAGGATAAGCCTCGCATAAACCCACGCTGACTGAGCCTGATCACCTGGTTGTCCTGTATGTGCCACATAGTGACACTCAGGCTGATCTGCTCCACAACCTTTCATGGCACTGAGGTCAGACTAACAGGCCTGTAGCTGCCCAGATCCTCCTTCTCGCCCTTCTGCTGGATGGGCGTCACATTTGCTAAGTCCTTCTCTGTTAGCAAACAACAGGTCCAGCAGGGAGCTTTCCCTAGTCTCTCTAGCTATGTCAGGAAATGTCTTCCACACACACCAGGAACCTCCTGGACTGTTTCCTCTCTGGTGTATTGTATTTCCAGCAGACATCTGGTAAATATAAGTCCCCTGTGAGAGCAAGGCCTAGTGATTGTGAGACTTCTCCCAGCTGCTTACAGAATATTTTGTCTGCCTCTTCATGCTAGTTGGGCAGTCTGTAACAGACTCCCACCATGATATCTGCCTTGTTGGTCTTCCCCTTGATTCTTACCCATAAACACTCAACGCTATCATCACCATCACTAAACTGCAGGCAACCAACAAACTCTTTCTAATACAGGGTTAACCTATTCTTTCTCATACAGGGTTAACCTATCACCTCTCAACTTACCACCTTTGTGACTCTATTATCCTCTCCTTCCTCACCTGTCTCTTCTGAAGAGTTTAAGGCCATCAACTGCAGCACTCCAGTCCTGTGAGACATACCACCCTGTTTCCATGATGAATTTGTTTCAGTCAAGGAGATTAAGAGTTCAAAAAATCCCTGCTCTTGTCCCCATTTGGAACCACTTACCTAAACAAATGCATTCAATTTGCTGTGGAATATACTTGAAAAGCAGGGCTGAGATGCTCTCAGCACTCTCTGTGTGAAGTGGACACCATCTCTCTGGACAGGGATGTTGCAACCCCTCTCTTGACAGGAAGCCACTGATACCTCCTGCTGTGCAACAGCATGAAGCTCACTTAGACACTTTAGGGGCCTGACCCAAACCCCAGGAAAGAAAGGCTCCTCCTCTTGGCTTTACGAGCCCCCATCAGTGGTCCTGAACATGCAGCGTGGGCACAGACCTGCTGCTCTGGTACCCTGCAGGTGCTGTAGGACAGACAGCCACCACGGCGCAGCCTTGGGCTGACAGGCACCTATGGCAACAGCTTTTGTTGCAGATTCTCCAGCAGTGCCTTGCCTGTGCTCCACAACAGGCTCCTGTGAGACTTTCTTCTTCCAGAGCTAGAGACCGTGTTAATCCAGCAGCTACTAGCTCTTGTCACAGCTTACGTGTTACAGTTTAAACATATCCTACAGCACCACCATTCTATTTTTAAATCTTAAAACATCCTGGTTACTTGACATGCCACAGTGTCTTTAATGCACAAAAGAGTGCTGAACTATACCCAGTTAGGTCTGGGAGCAGTTAGAAATCCTAAGCATCTGAGGAGATCAGGAGTATTTTGTTAGAGCCACTTGCAACAAGCTGACGCACTTCTGCCAAATAAAGCACATTGTTCATTGGATTTACCCTGTTGTGCACAGCCATTATTACTGTGGTGAGTCTATTAAATCTCTCTATTTTGTGCTTTCTGTCGCTAGAGGTGGGAAACATTTCTGTAATGAAACCAGGGAAAATTTGTTTCATTGCCAGCCTGGAACTCAAGCCAACTTTGTAGAGGTTCACAACCCTTTCAAACTAAAGTGGCCAGAAATTCCAGTAAGCCAAGCTGGGATTTTTGATGGTTTGAGATCCTAAACGGACTACCTTCATGGCAATGGATAAATTTTGCTTTGTTCAAAAAAAGATTTAACAATACCCTGCTATCTCACTATTCTCAACCAGGCTGCTGATCTGCCTCCATACCCTGATGGTGTTTGGTCTCTCCTCTGTGGTGTGTGACTTCTCTTCCCATCTGGTACAAATTTTTAGGGGAGTAAGAGGCAACTGTAGAGCAAGGAGCCCTGGGGAAGACTGAGCACATGCTGCCAGTGGCAGCACCAGGCTCGTGACAGTCCTTGGGCTCACCAGGGGCCACCTGAGATGTATAGCAACTAAGCCAGCTGGAGAGCTTTTCTTCTGAGACTCCAGAAAGAGAGGACAGAAGATGTGAGTGTGGACTGTGGTCTTTGTGTACACAGTTGGGTCACAAGTGTCATAATAACACAGTTATAGCAAGGCCTTACCATATTCAGTTAGTCTTACATGTTAAGTGCTTCCTTCTCTGAATAAAAGACAGGGATGTACACTTTCAGAGCTTTACTTCCTTATCTCTGAAGTTAGTGGGAAGAGACTAATCAACTGGGTGTTATGTTGGAAGCGATGCTGACCCAAATGCTGGGTTCCTGTTGCTTATCTTGTGGCTTGACAAGAATTTTGTCCTCCAGTCAAAACCCACTGATTCTAAATCCTGGGCACCTAATCAGCTCCTTTCAATAGCAAGGGAGATGTCATCACCTGCAGAGCACACACTTCACACGGGTCTATTATAGGACAGGAGTAACAGGATAACTTCTGCTCCACAAAATTTTAGGTATAAGCCAATTCTTAAGGAACAAAAGAGGTGTAATGCTCTAGTGGTCTATTTTGGCACCAAAACATTATGTAAAGCTTACTATAATTTTATTGCAATAGAAGGTTTCACTGACATTTAAATTCCTTGAAAAACTGGCACATATTGAATAACTTAATTTAGTAGTTTCTTTTCCAGTGTTAAAATATCTTTTCAGTTCTCATTTAAAGTGATCTTGTATTTCATCACTTTAGCTTGTGTTATAATCTATACTTAAATATATTGTATATATATATATACACACACACTCCTACCTCAAAATATTTTGAATTATCCAAGACAATATTTTCCTTTAAGCAAAATGTTGGAATTTTTTGTTTTGCATTGATTCAGAACAAACTCTGCTTTAAAACTTCTTTGTGTGTTAAACCTCAACCCCTTCTACAGTTTTAGTACTTTGTTTCCTTGTTTCATTTTTTCTTATGAATCACCAGAAGGAGACAATTATCAATAATGATTTTCACCTAGAATTCAGCCTACTCAAAGAAGGAAAAAAAATGAAGTCCCTTTTTTTTACCTGTATCAGCACAGATGGCCAGGAGAAAGGGGCAGGAGAAATGTGTGTCCAGTGGCAACAGAAATTGCAAGATAAAGCAAGGCGGCAGCAGCAGTGCACCTTCACTGAACAGCAGATCATAACTGCATTACCCTGACTTCATATCTGAGGTGAAGGTGTTTTAACACTAGTATAAAGTCATTGATAATTGGTTGACTAAATGCCTTCACATTTTCACCACTATTATGCCTTCAGTTTTATTAAACAGCACTTACCATATATCAATGAAATATTCATTGGACTTTCATTACTGAACGAATCATTGAAAAATCATTGCAATGACGGTTAACTTTACTTTGGCTTCCTGAAATGACATGATACTTGCTAGCTAATTAACAGATATTTTTATGGCCTTCATTTGGCTTGAGAAGCAAACTGTCAAAGAATTCAGCGCAACATGGCTGATTTTAGATTTAAGGGGGCTTTGCACAAAGATGAAGCTGCATTTCAGCATTTCATTCCCACCTAGGCTGGATGTCTCACACAGGTACCTGAGTTAGCTCAGTGAGAGCCCCTCGCCCCCACAAGCCCAAGGCAGCAGTAAGATCAGCTCTGTAGCCCAGAATCATAGAATCACTATGGCTGGAAAGGACTTTGAGGATCATCAAGTCCCAACTTCGAAGAACATTTTCTACCTGCTACACAGCTGAAATCTACCTGTACGTCCCAAGTCACCGAGTCACGGCCTGTCCTTTGCCTTTAGAGGCACCAAAACATTTCCCCCCTCTTGGAACCACGTGCTCTGAGACAGAAGTATTCAGCACAAAATACTCACTTTCCGTTGCCTCCCCAGGGTGAGGGGGCCTGTGAGGCTTTTGAAGAGTTCTGTAAGTACAAAACCAGAATGTAAATAAAGGTGCTGCAAGTCCACGAATACTGATGACACGAGGCTCAGCACTCCCTGTTCTCATTGCAAGAGCTACAGCACATGTAGCAGAACAGCTCTGCACGTCAGTCCCCTCATTAAATGGCTGGTGGATGATTGGTAGGTACCAACCAGTAGCTTGCAAGTCACTTGGTGAGAGAGGGAATACAGTAAAGTTCCAGTAAAAGCAGATGTAGTTCACAAAGAAGTGGTTTAATTACCACTGTAACTTATTCTACAAAGTATGTTGCTCAGAGTGCAAATGACTTCTTATCTTTAGGGGGACCTGCAATTTTTAAACAAGAAACAAAAAGAATTTGGGTTGATGCCTTAATGAATTAATCCCTCCCAAGTTGCTAGGGAGAGTGGCTTGGGATACAGATAGTAGTAGAAATAAAACTTCTTGTAAGGATCTTCTTGAATGCCCTTGCTTTTATGTATTTTATTTGCACAAAACGACTTTCCTTACCTGCTTACTCATTCTGCCTTTCACATCTGTGTAGCACCTTGTACAACCCTGTACGAAAAAATTGCCCAGCAACAATAAAGCCCAGATTTTTCCAGTCTTGCTCAGACTGGGTGGTATTTTAGTTCCCATAAAAAGTGGTAATATCAGGGCTGAAGCTATGTGTGCTTTCTGAATACAATCACTCGGAGCTCCCTTGCAAAGCCATAAGCATGTACAGTGAAAATTCAATTTTCAGAGTATTTTTGCAAAGTATTATTGCCATTATTACAGGATTCATCTGGTTACTGTAATCACCGTCTTGTATGTGAGGCACAGAGATTCAGTGGAGAACAGAGCAGCCCAGGCCATGGCCCAAGGTCATGCAGATCACTCTGGGAGCAAAATCCTAACCTTGATTTTCAAAATGCAGCTTAAGTTGCCAAAGAGTATTGACCAAAGCAGAAAATACTGCCCAAACCACAATGCTGGCCTTGCCTGTATATCCTATTCAGCATGCCACTGTGTTTTACTAAAGATGTGAGCATGAAGTGGAGTGTTTTGCAGTACAGAACATGGGTAGTGTATGTTTTTGCCACCCACTCCTATGTCGGAAAGAGGGAGATGCTAAACTTCCCTGGAAAGTCTTCAGGGATGAAGCACCAGCTTTGATGTTAGTTTCTGCTGTCTGGGGATTGTTCCTGACAGTATCTGGAGACAAATACAAGATCTGTCAAGATTAAAACTAGATCTCAATTGGAGGTAGTTATTTGACAATGAAAATATTTGAAATATTTTTGCCAGTGACTACTGACAACACATTTTGAAAAACAGAAAAATCTGCCTCAAACGTCTAGGTGAATTGCATCAAAGGATGCTACTTTTGCTAATCTTAAAGAGTTTGATTTCAATTTAAAAAAATTATTATTTTAGTTATATTTTACTCAAAGTGGTCTCTACCTTTAAAAACTACTTTCACAATTAAATGGTTATTTTGTTTCAAATGTCAAAAATAAAAATTTTAAACTTTAATTGGAAAATAATCAGAACCAGTTTTGTCCACAAATAGTTTCAATTTGGAAAAAGTGACATTTGTGAGGCAAAATATGAAAAACAATTCTGAAAAAAAAACCTCTTCAGCTCTGCTGTGAACAGTGGGCTGTTTTTCCCAGCTGAAATTATGCAAAATTGTGAATAACAACTCTATTCAAAGAGTTAATCTATTTCATTTGTATTACAGGTTCTTGCTAGTGAACACAGAGAACGTTGTGCAGCAATACAAAACTAATATGTAGTTAATAGCTCCCACTCTTTTCTTTCCTCCTCCTATGCCTTTACTAGAAAAAGATCCTGAACATATAATCTGTATACACTCAAATGCTAGTAGCAAGTGAGCTACAGTGCCCACAGTGTACACACAGTTACATCAGCTGAAATAGCCTCAACTGGATGCCTAGACCCAGCATTCCTGATTTTGTCTATTTTATTTTGTTTTAAATTTTTTCTCTTATTTTCATTTACATTAAAATACATTTTCTCTGTGCAGATGCAGTAAAATGGTCTCACGATGGGAACAGTAATATGTTCTTTGTTGTACCTGTTTGTACAGCTAAAGTGGCTTTAAGGGAAGAAAGAATTCCCCCCAACCACCCCTTTTTTTTTTTTAAGAAATCATTACTATCAGCTGAAAAAGTTCATCGAATGATTTGTCTAATAACCTTTTCTTAAGAAACAATCTACATTCATCCTGGATAAAATCTGAAGTGGATAGAATACATTTCATGAAAATGTTGAGGCTATAAATGTGTGTAATTCAAATTTAATTTGTTGTGCAAATCCCTGACTGAAAACTCTGAGTACAACAGAAGCACATCTAAAGACTTCAAGAGAGCCTCAATTTAAGTAGATCAGAGTAACATTACTGGAGTTACAGAGATACATGCACATAGAGGACACAAGGCCTGGCACAAAGCACTTGAGTTCAACAGCAGAAGGATCATTTTATCACCATTTACATGAAAATATTAAAACTGCAGTGTTAAAAGTTTCACTGGTTTGCAGCCCTAATATGTCAAAGCCTGGAACAAATTCTCAAAGGCTGTAAAAAAAAAAACAACAAAAAAAGACTGATGGGCTGACAAACCAAGATAATTACATAATTATAGAATAATATGTAGTAATAAAGCCCAAGAATTAATGTATGCTTCAAACAGCATTAATCAGTAAAATATCAAAACCCTGGCAGAGCTGAAGAAAGATTCTGTTTCTCTCTTGATTTAGGCATGGTGAGGACCTGTCATTCTTACAATGGGTAAACAGCATTTGACAAGGTAAAGGAAAAAACCACCCAGTCATGACAACCAGCTGATCTCCCCTCAATTCAAGGCAAAAGCAAACAAGATGTAGATAAGGCACTCTGAAGTTCCACAAAAATAAAAGCAGAAATCTCTGCGTCTGCAATAAGCATCAACAAATCTCACTGAACTTAAAGCTAAATTTCACTAACTAAAGCCTAAATAATTGCTTTATTATGGTTCACCGGGGGTCAGTTCATAATCACTTGCAGATTGAAATCTTGAAAGAGTCAGTTTCCTTTACAGAAACTTGCATAAACATTACATGGTGTTGACAATGATGTTATTTTAGTAGACTTACTGAGCATGGTCCTTTGAATCAAGTGACTAATCCAAAAATCCCCCCAATCACTTCTGTCCCTACTCCCTGGCAGCTATCCTGCCTGCATTTCCCAGGGGGGAGGTTAAATGTAGGACTTCTAAGTCATGCACTTGTACTTGTGAGAGCTCTCAGTGCTGGTATGAATTTCATTTCATATCAATACATTAAACAGAATAAAGATTACCTTAAAATATTCCATCAGAGATCTGGAGTACTTCATAGCATGGTCCTTCTTTAGTTTAAACATTCTCAAGTAGAGAAGTGATAAGCATCGGTAGCTGTGGTAATTAGGAAAGGATTATGTTAATTCCATTGCTTAATGAAACCTATAAACTGTAAAAAAAAAAAAAAAAGCTGACCTATATTTTGCAGTTTCTGTTCTAAGGTTACATTTTGAAACATAAGCAAATGGAGAAAGAAAAAAAAAAGTGGTCAAAAGCATTAAAATCCCATCTTGATAAGAGTATAAATCAGAAGAATAAATGTTTAGTCAGCTGCTGAAGAAATCCATTAGTTATCCTTTAATAGTTTAATGGAAAACAAGAATAATGATCTTCTTCTGTAAGCTGCTTAAGTAATTCAGTACTTTTAAAGTCCTCCTTAAGATTTTAGCTGCTTCTCTCATTGTCACAATGGGACTTACCATAAAACTGCTAATTTCTTGTCCCCTTCCGTGGCAGAAGAGCCTGTGAAATTCTTGAGTCTCAGTGCATACCTTGTCAGAAAGGTGAGGAGAGAAGAAATTGAGAGTTAAGATGTTTCCAGGGATACTGGTGACACTCTGAAAAATAACAGTCCATTTGACTGGAATGGTTAATGGTCACATTGTTCTGTGACAATGAGATCAATGTAAGGTTCAACAAAGCACCACTTAAAATCTGGAGGGCTAAACGAAATCAACAACCCATTTTCTGGCCCAAGGTCGGGAACTGTTCTTGTGCATATTAATGACACTATATCCAGCTGTCTAGGCTGAGTCCTGCAAACGTTTGTGATAAGCATTGAGCAGAAGCATAAGATCTTAGCCCTGTATAAACTGAAAAGTAGAGTCAACATAGAATAAGGTCTTGCAAATCATACTTTGGGCTTGAATAATACCTCCAAAATCATTCTTACAAATGCTTCTTCACAACTTCTGAAGCTTTTATCACTAATCTGCTCTAGCAAGGCCACATCTGGAGTATTGTATCCAGTTCTGGGCTCCCCAGTTCAAGAGAGACAAGGAGCTACTGGAGACAGTCCAAAGAAAAAGAGACTGGGACAACTCTCTTACAAGAAAGGGCTGAGAGACCTGGGGCTGCTTAGGCTGGAGAAGAGAAGGCTCAGAGGGGATCTTTTAAATGCTTTGAAGTATCTGAAGGATGGGGGTCAAGAGGATGGGGCCAGTCTCTTTTCAGTGGTGCCCAGTGACAGGACAACAGGCAATGGACACAAACTAAATCACAGGAATTTCCACCTAAACATGAAGAAAAATGTCTTTACTGTGAGGGTGATGGAGCACTGGAGCAGGCTGCCCAGAGAGGTTGTGGAGTCTCCTTCTCTGGAGACTTTCAAAACCCACCTGCTCCAGATGAACCTGCTTTGGCATAAGGGTTGGACTAAAAAATCTCCAGAGGTCCCTTCCAACTGTGATTATGTGATTTTAAATAGAAAATGTTTTTAAATACAGCAAAGGTCATGTTCACAGCTTTGTAAATTCTTGGGTCCGTTACTTTATGAGTCTTTTGTACTTGGCCTTCCCTCTCTATTTAATTGCTGCTGTCCAGCATTTGGATGATCAAAGATTGAGTATTCCTACCTCCTCCCTCTTTTTTTTTTTTCTTTACCTGAGCACACTCCATTCCATGCATTTAGTCTCTTGAAAATCAATTCATTGCACAAAATCATTGTTCTGAGCCCTAATGCAATTTCACAGGTACTTGTGTTAGAATAAGTAAGAGGGTTCAGTGTTGCATAAGAAAGTTTTAAGGTATCCAGGCAGTCTTGATGAGCTCTCATTTACAAGGAGGTAATGGAGTGCAGGCAGGCAGTGCTGCTCTCACTCTGCCTTCCTCCCACCACCTCCATCATCAGCTGCCAGCTTGCAGCTGTAGCACACCACCTGATGTGCTTCCTCCATGTCCTGTCTCACCAGCTCTTTGGTACTGTTGTTCCACTCACACTGAATGAGTCTGATCTAACACAAAGACATAAGTTTCTTTGGGATTTTCAATGTTATGTTAGGGATTTTAGCATCACCATTAACTTAAAACACCTTTGACAGTCAGATCTCTGATATTCCCAATCTCCTTGATGCTCCACTTGCTTTCACAAATAGGTGTCTGATGCAGATACTTAGGGCAGACACAGCTAATGCAAAAAGGTGCTTCTGATGAAAGAAGGAATAAAAGTGAGAAAAATCTCCCTCTATTTCCTATCTCATAGTAAAAACCTATGTTAGCATTAGAAGCCACATTGAGAAAGTGTGTACGCACAGCCACATACTTGGTTTGTACTTTCAGCTTCCACTGCAGCCTGCAAGAATTTTGTATTTGTCCATGGAGTTTAGTGAACCTCTGCCAGCCTGCTGCTCACCTGGGCAATCACCTTGTCTCCACATCTGACCACTCACAGCAACTAAATGGGCAAATCAGTCCCTCGCTGGCTGCCCACAAGATGCTGCTACAACAGTTGGTAAATTAAGCTCGGCCTTTGAAGGTAGATGGGGAATTAATCTCACCTGAATTTAGCTATTTCAAAATTGCAAATCTACTACACCAAAGTCCCCCAGATTCTTCCATAGCCAAAAGCAGCTCAAAAAACAATTCAAAACCAGTTCAGGTGATGCTTCCATGCCAAGGCCTATCTATCATGTAGCCTGCAGCAGGACTGTGGTGATACAGGAGATGTTGGAAAGAGAAAAGCAGCAGAGCTGTGCCTGGTGATGAGTGCCAGTTGCTCCAAGATGCAGCCACCCACTCAGCTGACTCCATCCAGTACCATTGCTGCAGGGTGGGAGGGAGCTGCAGGTATCACACATTCATGAGCTACTCCCAGAGCTGCCATTGTGGCTTGTGAATGAATGAAGATTTTTGGCTCATCCACTTCTGAACAGATAGACTGCTGGACTGGGGAACAACATTTTCAACTGTGTAATGTGGTTTTCTTAAAATATAAAAATAAATGCAGGCTCCTATGAAGAAGCAACCACTTCCTTATAGAATATTTCTTTAAATACAATTTATGC
Source organism: Merops nubicus (assembly GCF_000691845.1). Classification (NCBI taxonomy): domain Eukaryota; kingdom Metazoa; phylum Chordata; class Aves; order Coraciiformes; family Meropidae; genus Merops; species Merops nubicus. The sequence continues at coordinate 47,073 of NW_008610335.1, read as the reverse complement.
TGCCATACAACTGATGTTGTGTAGTTCAGGACACAAAGTGCTGAACGGTCTGCTGTCAGAGTGCAGGAAGAGTTTCAGCACACTGAAGCAGAGGTAGGTGCCTCCTTTTCTTAAGTCTTCTGCTCTTGAGGGTTTAACCAGGATCATTAAGTGTTGAGTGAACATAATTTTTTGGCTGAGTAATCGCTTTAGATTTTCTCGTTCTCTTTATGAAGTGTAGAAGGTAAAAAAAGGTTTTTAAATATTTAACAGGCCTATTATTTACCTGAGAATAAGAGCTTACTAAGATTTGATACATTTTATTATGTAAATACCTACTTATTCAAAGTGTAAAACATGCATTCTTTTTGGTAGCCCCTAATCTGTCATGTGATTTGCCTCCTTTTCTTTCTCTTGTGTAAACTGCCAGTAATTGGACTAACATTAATGGTGATCTTCCCACCATATGCTGGGGAAAGCAAAGGTGCATCACAGTTGTTCTACTTACAGGTAAATTTAACCCTGCTTGATTTCACTTTGATAATTTGTGCAAGTAAAGCAAACAAGCCCCTAGTTACTCAGGAGATCATTATTCCTATGCAGCCAACACTATGAAATATCTATAGGGAATAGCAGCAGATTTTAAAATAATAATTCAGACTTTTTATTACTAAGTAAAGCCTCTCTCATCCACAGTCTACAAAATTGTATTAGAACTAATTCAGCTAGTTCACATTTTTTAACATTAAAAAACAGACTTTTTCAATACATGTGGAAAGCTTCCTCTCTGGCTATGCTCTTATGTGCCATGTTTCAGCCTTTTTTTTTTTTTCCCCTTTTTTTTTACAGCCAAGTTATAAACCTCTAAAAACAGGGTTTGTAATAGAAATCCTGATAGACTCACTTTAATGTTTTGAATTATAAAACTACACCTTTTAAAAGGCAAGTGTCATTGCCAAACAGTGAAATTACTATACTTTACTTCCACCCACTACATTTCAATTTTAATTTTATGAATATTGCAAATTATAACACTCACATTATAACCTCTAAAGGGGATAATTTATAAAAGCAGTGTCCATCAATTATAAATTTTCCATGACATTAATAAAATGGCAAGAACTAATTATGATGACTTCTGAGATGAAGATGCCTTGGACAAATCATTAATACGTTGAAATGGTATTTTTTAAAACATAGCAGGTTCTAATTATGACTGAAATGAGATTATGAAAATGATCACAGAAAGGACATTAACCTGATGAGTTCCACAGTCTCTGAGTACATGGTGTATGGAGATTTAGCTTCTAATGGATCTCGCTCCATGGCGTTCCCGCACTCGATGAAGGAGAGGGCAGCGTCAGCGTAATTCACCGCTTTGCCAAACTTTTCCAGCTGCAATGGGAACCACACCCAAAGAAAATCCTTCAGCTTTAATGGCGAGAGACAGGTCATAATACAAAGCAACACCAGCAATGGGGTGAGAGCAAAGAGATGCTAGTCGTTAAGAATGAACTCATATACCAATTACAGCAGTCTGTGTTGCTCCCAGACCTTTTCAGGTCCTCTGTGACCAGATGCTCCACAGAGGAAAGTCAGCGCGTGGCCATCCGTGTGCGTGGATTTACACAGGCAACGAGGGACACTAAGCATGTCTGAACAAATCCACATTGCTCCTTGACGCATGAACTAAATTTGAAAGTCACTGTGTAAGGGTTAAGTGACAACTATATGCCTTTTGTTAGACATCACATTGATGTCACACTGTTGACCACCCCAAAAAAATCTTATCACTTGTGTTATGACTAAAAGAGCAGGGGAAAAAAAAAAGGGAGAAAATATAGCACTGCTAAATATTTTATTTTACTAGGATTTTATTGCAAAAGGTTTTAGTCCTCGTAATGGTTGTGATTAAACTGACTTAGACATACTGATTTCTTTTTTTTTATGTGTAATGAATATTATATATGACATTTTTATAGTAAGTATTTTATAACAGTATTTAACATTTTCAATTTTTGATAGCTGGATGTAAGAATTCTACTAATGTAGTATTTGATATAAGAGATACAATATACTTTAAATAATTAAAAAAATTCTTTGTATGTCTCCGTCAAAATATTTTTGATGCATCTGCATGTTTTCCATTCAGAAAAAAAAGGAAGCCTACCCTAGCAACATATTAGGCAGAACATTTAATATTGGCCCAAGGTAACTGTGTATTTGCCTTTGTGGCTACGTCTAAGCAATCCTTATAAGCAGTTCCCTCTGCATACCTGTAAGTTCAAGTTCTGCTCTTGTGCATTGATTATGTACAAAGTTTGTGTAATTGATGGGCATTACCTGAACTATCTCAAAAGAGGGAAATATTTCTAAGTGGCCATTCAAATGGCCACTTCTCAGCATATTCAAATTCCTTGCTTCAGATCTTCTGAAGATGACTTTTTGTGGTATAAAAAAGGAGGAATCTGGCTGCAAGCAGGTTTAGTGCAGACACACAGTTTGAGCCAGAAATGGGATCTGATCCTGCCCTTTGCTCAATGTTGACTCTAACAGAGCAGGTGGAATTCCTCCAGCTCACCACCACAGCTCAGCTGAGAACAGAGCAAGGTCTCCAAGATCTCTTCCATATGGTACAGTCACCACTGCAGAAGCCCATCCACCTTAGTTGACTCCCTACTGCCATCCCAGACAAGGATAGGTTTTTGTGGGGTTGCTCCCATAAGGCAGAAAATGCCCTGCCCTTCACCAGAAATTTATTTTCTGTACAAGCTCAGGAACAGCATTGCCACAAATCTCATTAACAGTTGCTGACACATTTTGAGGTCATATGCATTATCTTTCTAGCTGCTGCAACACATCTTTCAATGCTGTGTGTGCTTTGTCATGTCAGCACCAAGTAACCAGAAGCAATTGTTTCCATAGGACAGCTAACACTACGGCACTGCACAGCAAATGTGTTACATGGAGATAATTTGTGTGCAGCTGTATTGGGTGGGAAAAAAAAAGTTGAGACCTAAATAGCAGAAAGAAAAAGCAGATATTCTGTTCATGGGTATTTATGTCTGCCAACAAGTTGTACCGTAGCGGATGGCCTCACATTCCCGTAAGAGCACTCAGGGTGTCAAACTGCATGTGACAGGCAAGGCCTGCCTGCAGGCAGCAGCAGGATGTGCTGTGCCTGCTCTTCTTAGTTCTGCTTGAGAAACACCCCTGATTCTGCAAGGCATAGTCAAAGGTAAGAGGACAGGAGACAGGTCAACACTTTCTGAGTGAATCAGGCTGTGGAGGGAAGTGGATGACATGCATCTCACAGCATGTTGAGAGCATCAGGAGCCTGAGCCTGTAAATATTTGCTAGCATGGAGCAGGCATCCCTGGGCCAGAGCCATGTGTTTGTTCTTTACAGGTCAGTCAGGTGTGGGAGGTGCTGGCTTCCTGTGCCAGCCCTTCCCAGGGGCAGGTGTCAGCGCTCCAGCTGCATGCGCCCGCCGGGACGGGCTTTGCTTTTGACAAACGCTTCCAAGCACAAAATGTGGGGTGACAATACACCTACAAAAACCCCACAAACAGAGCAAGAGGTGAGTAATCATCTGGTTCTTTTGCAGGTGGGATTGAGGGCCAAAGTGAATGGCCACACTCCATTCTAGACATTTTATTTTAAATAAATACAGGAGTCAAGTTCCACTAAACCTGCATAAATGAGCTGCTGTTCTGCACAGTACCTACCTACAAGCAAATACTTCATTGGTAGCAAGAGCTTGGATTGAACAAACTATGATAGTCTGTCAGATTAAGTATTTTTAGCAAAATAAAAACACATTGAAATCTTAGGTCAATCTTACTGGGACTTCATCTAGGGTAAAATGAGAGAAAAAGTTTTCCCAGCATTGAACCACTTCATTGCAAGATCTTTTTGGAAGACCATGTCGAGTCTTTATTTACCAGCCTAAAAGCAAGCAATAAAAGGAGGGGAGTATTTAAAAATCAATTGCTCCAAGTTTTAAACAATTGGATTGGAACTATCAAACAGTTTTACCACACGATAATGGGGTGAAGGGTGATTTGCCTTTCTTAACTTTCTGTTATGGAGTATTTCAACACTTTTGGTTTAGGCTCAAAGTGATTAGGAAAACAAATTTCAAATACACATCATCTTTCATGAAATTATCTCATACCCTTCATAGACAGCATGACTGTTGCTCCTCCTCAGAAGAGATACCAGTTATTGTAAGGAGCTTCTCTTTTTGAGAATTCTTAAAGACTAGGAAGGGTGCTCAGGGTTTGACTTGTGGACAGTATGTTTACCGAGTCCAATCTGAAGCATACTTAAGTCATTAGTAGGGTTTCTCTAGCTGTCCAAGGCTTTACATGACATTCAGAATGTATATTTTTGTAACATATAGCTCCACAGTGGAAAGACACAACCTCCCCCCATAACAACATACCAAGGCATCAGCTTTATGCTTTAGCTTCTTAGCCTCTTGCATGTAATAATCCGCATTGTGAAGCCTAAAGAGACAAAAAAAAATATTTCAAAACTTTTTCATACAGTTGGACAAACATGGTTTGAGAAAATTGCTGACTGCTTCCAAGAACAATTTCAACATATACACCCATTTATCTCTTTAAATCTTAACCTGATATTAATCTGAAGCTGCTGTATGCAAAGATATGATGGGTGACCAGAATGTGAATGAGCTAGCTGTAGAAACTGGCCACCCAAAGGACCCATTAATGTGTGCTGAACAGAGGAAAAGGAAAAATATTCTAAACTAATTAAGTATAAGAAGTTTCCATTAGAGGAGCTAAAATAAAAAAATGAAGAAGAATTACCGTGAACCAACATTCATGATCTGAAAACATTTATTAACAGAGTCTTCATTAATCAGTGACAACAGTTCATTTGTAAAGATTAAAACTGTATGTGCCTTTGTGCAGCATTATCCTCCCAGGTGCCCAACGCTAGTGTTACAATCAAAGATACTCTCTTTCACAGGGAGTTCTGCTTGCATGGAAATCCCACCTACATCACATGCAGCTAGCACAGAGATCCAGTAATACTTACACATCATCAAATGTTATTTTGGGTCTTCTGGGCTCAGAATTCCCATTGGAAAGGGTTGGCATAGCAGACCAGATGTCTGTTTCTAGATGGCTGGTGTCAAGAAGAGTGTTGGCTGTTGGTGTACTGTGAGATTCCTCCTCCTAGATAAAAAGGACAGTTATTAACTCTTCATAGTTCAAACAAACACCTTCCAACAATGTAAGTGCTCACATCCACACCGCTCTCCCCACAAAGAAACCCCAAATCAAACAAAAGGTTAAGGCACAAGGTAGCACTCACACATAACCAACTACGTCCAGGTTACCTCACAGAACCACCTTCCTTCCTTTATGACATAAGCCTATTAAATTAGGCAATATGACTCCACCTCTGAGCCCTCACCTGAACTCATTAGCTTACAGTCCTGGGAGAGGTCAGCCTGGATACCACTGAGTTACTGACTAGAGACACTGGCTGAAGCGAGGGGGGCAAATCTTAATGCAGAAGGTCTGGATGGAAATTCAACTTCATTCAAGGTGCATCACACTAATGTAAATGTTTTTTTCTTCTTCTGTGTTATTACCGCCTAACTCTAAGGTGTCTGAAAAGTCTGCTCAGATTTCAGTAATGAAGTTTCCCCACCCTTGCTACACAAAACAGAGAAGAATGGAAAGCAGATGTCAGGAGCTGTGACTTTGCATTGATTAAAACCAGAAGCATAACAGAAGCATTTAAATCAGGCAATTGAAACTTGCAAGCAAGGTCCAAAACCAGATAAACTAAATTACAG
>NW_008610335.1:35686-41227 GCF_000691845.1 Merops nubicus | reverse complement strand
GGGAAAGAAGTCTAACATATTTTAGAAGACAAGTATTTAATATATCAGGATAACAGATAAACCAAGGATAAATCTACGCGAGATGCTGGGAGTGAGAGGAAGTGGCCCTGCTGTTTACATAGCATTGTTTATTTGCTGACATATGCAGTTCATTTTGGCACTGATTTCAGTTGAAGGCGTGCGCATTGCTCTCACAGCTTGAAGTGACACAGTGATATCAGAAAGCACCAGGGATGAATGAGTAAGGTGAAGCGATCTGTCACCGACGATCCCATGCCACTGGTGAGTTTTACTGCCACAGTGCAGGGCAACCACCTCTCACAAGGCGTCCAACTGTGAAAAATGGGGCTATGCATGTCATTTTTTGTGGCAGAATTTTCTTCTTGTCTTTTAATTTTGACAGTGAATAATCAGATACAGTTTGATATTAAATTATATGTTTGAAACTCTAGAGGGAGGACTATTTTCTAAAATGGGCCAAACCCGTGAAGTTTCCCTGTTTAACCTAAAAGAGGACGACAAACTGATGTGAAATGTTAACTTTTTTTAGTGAATTTGCTATGCAGCTTCTAGTTTCAGCTCTTTTTCATGTGTTTTCAGTAAAAAAAAAAATCTGAATCTGGTGAAAAGGAAAGAAGAAAGAATTGTCTATGTGAAAACCTTTGATGTGGAGATGGCCCTAACTGAATGATTTTTTTTTTTTTTTAACCCCACTGCTTACATGGTATTTAAAAGCCTATATATATAATTCATGGAGACTAGGTGTAAATAAACCTTACTGCTGGAAGCTGGGAGCCTGCAAACCTGACAGAAGATATTTCCATGTTGAGTGTACCATGGACAGGCAGCTTTTTGATAGATTTTTATTGTCTGTTTAGTTCAGACCACGATATTCAGTATACCTACAGTGCTTAATTCTGGTTGAGGATTTGGTGTAACTATCCAGGTGACAGACACCAAAATTCTTGCAGTTTTATTTTTAAAATGTGTGTGTTTTAGCTGCAGAGTTAAAGGACTAACTGCAGCTAGTTGGTGACTGCAAAGGCTCTCCTCTGAGGCTCAGGGCTGGAGTGTTTCAGGGAGTGGTACACAATGCCAAGTAGATGCCTAATGCTGACCTAAAAATGGAACTTGAAAGAGTTGCTCATGCCCAGCCCTGCAAAGATCCACTCCTGGCTGCTCTTGAGTGGGGCTACATAAGCATTTAAAAATAGATACTGGAAAAAAAAATCAAAAAGAACAAAGCAAAGTTAATTTTATTTCATCTTGTTCACTTCCAGCAACTGAGGCCAGTTACTTACACAGATTCCTTTGGGGTTAGAAGAGGATTTATTTTCATTCTTTCTGTGTTTAGAAACAGAGGAGGAAGAGCTGCTGGTCTGAGAGGTGTTTGTGATGTTGGTCTCTTGGCTGAAGGAGCTGTTGTCACTGCTGTGCCGACGGTGAACAGGCTCGTCCAAGAGAGGGGATAAAGGAGGAGGGAACAGCTTCTCTTCTCTTTTCTTTGCCACCTTCTTCACTGAGCTACTGCTGCTCCTGGGACACAGATAAGAACCAGTTGCATTTCAAGAACCTTGGTTAATCCTCCCTAGCACAAAGCCCTAGATTTCATTTACTGAGAAGCCAGCTCTGCCCTCAACTATGTCCTTCAGTCCCCATGTCCTCAGAGCTAAGTCAAAAGGGGACAAGCAGTGAAAACAGAAGAGCTTCTTCTGCCAGTTCGATGGCTGCAGAAACCTCCTGCTTTGGAGGACAACTTCCAGTGCATTAGTACAAATTGCACACAATTTAAATGCTAATTTGAGTCAGTCTTCATTTGAGAGGTCATAGAGGTTCTGACTCAGCAAAGTTCTGGAAAGTTTTATGCAGGGGGTTAGTTCCTTTGACATCAAGTATGACTATTTATGTATTTAACATTAAGCATCTTTTTAAGAGGTGGATTAGGGGCCACATAAGCAACCTTTGCAAAAAACCATAACAGCACATGGCATGCGAACAAAAAAAAAGAATTTATAACAACTACAAAATGACAACCATAACAATAACAAGATAATAATTATGTGACCTCCAGAATAAAACCAATGTTCAACACTATATTAAAATGATACATTGTAGCTGGCAAAAGCCCTTGAGCAAATATTGGCTGATGAATTGAACGTGATTCAGAAAATGAATGTGGTTTTGACATGAAAGCTCAAGTAATATGATAATCTATTGTCTGTTTTATGTACAGAAATTGTGAGCTGGCTGGAAATGGCAGCTGTGATACACATTAAGAACAAAAAAAACCTGCTAGACCTTTCTTCCCTGGAATCCTTTGAAAAAGAAAGAAAACGCAACATCCCACTGTCTGTTTAACATGTTAATCTACTCATAGATTTTTATCTTAGCTACTGTCCTACTTCAGTCAATGAAGGTAACCTGAATTTTAATCTTTTGTTAGACATCTAATATTGCACTACATGATCATTTACTTTTCACAATTATTGACTAGAATTTCAATAACAAATTAAGTCAACAAGAATTTATGTTTCGTTCCCAGTCACTTTCAGTCAGTGTCAGGAATTATGGATCTACTTTTCCTTAAAGTACTCAGGGAAAGAGGAGAGGGCAACCCAAGTTTCCTTACTCATTCTGGAGCTCTCATTTCAGTCTGAACTCTTTTGCAGTTTCACACTGGCATCAGTATCTATACCTGCTTTGGTCATTCCCCTACTCTGGACCTTTGGTGACACAAAAATATTTTAGCCCATCTGTGAAATCACAGAGTGATATCAAAACTTTTTTCATTTGATTGAAGCAGAGTTAAAAATATCTTATGTGAAACTTTCTAATATTAATGACCTTCAGACTGAAGAATAAAGTGAGCACAGAATTCATACTGCCTTACAGTAGGACTGGTATGGATGCTGTCCTGCTCAGAAAACACTTGGGCCTGAAGAAGAGCAAAGGAAAACAACCAGGTTGAAAGAGACTGTCAGTCTTCGAGGAGACTGATTTTATGCACATGTAGTTCTGCAGCATGTCCTCCAAAAAATTCTCTCTCAAAGCCCCATCTGTTATTTTTACTCACCCCCAAGGGGCATTTTGGAACTCAGACAAGTTACCGTAGCTATAGCACTATAATACTCTGAACTTTCTCCAGAGGAAAGTTTTCCAAAGGTGGGTCAGCACTGCCCAAGGAAGGTGTGCATGTGTTACTGGATCATACAGAGGTGAAGCAGACCCAGTTAATGAAAAAGCCAGCAGCAGAATCCAAGCCCCCTGCCCCCCAAACAAGTGTCCTACACAGGGTACCCTGGACATGCATATATGGGTGGGAGCACAGAGCAAAGTGGTTCTCAACACCTCTGTGCATAGAGGAGCCTGGAGCTCTTCTTTCTCCCTGGCTCAGTTTTGCAAAGGGAAAAGCAACTGTGTCTGCCACATCTATCTCAAAAATGTCTGAAGGGAAACTGAATGTGAGCCAGGTCTCCACTGGCCGAGTCTCCTTTAGGACCTGACCCCACACCACTAGTGAGGTTCCTTTAGTGCATCCATGGCTATTCCCAGGGCTAATGCAGAACTATGATGCTTGCACAGTCTACCACTGCATGGGGAAATACAATGCACATAAAAAGCAACCGAAGCAACATTCCTCAGCTGCCACACAGGTGGATGGAATAAAGACAGTAGTACAAGAAAAAATTAAGAAGGCTGCAGGTACCATGGTAAAAACTTCATTAATTAAAACTTTACCAGGTCACTTCATCTTTGGGCTCAAATACAAGATGGAACAAACTAAGATGCAGGTGCAGCTACGCAGCTCTGGCACACGAGTCATTCTGTGGGTGGAAAGGCTTAACCACAAAGGAAAATGCACTTGAGGACGTGGCTTTTCTCTACATAACGGTTTTTCATTTTGTTTCGTTTTCTCGTTGCCCACTTAATCCTATGAGTTTTCACAGGAATTAAGCTGATAATTTGTTTAGCAATGTTACCTTCCCCAGATTTATGCCAAAGCATTTACATTAACAATAACCTCCATGAAATAGGTTGTTACTAGCAGTTAACCAGATTGTCACTTTGCTTTGGGCTGTTAATGGGCTAAGAAACTGGTCTTTGATTGCAGTAATTGCTAATTTTGAATGAATTTATTGCAATAATTACCGAGACTCAACGGTTTAATTTGCTGACATGATTGTTAGTTAAACTATATTTAAAATCTAGGGAGAAACACAATAAAAGTGCAAGGAAAAAATACAAGCAGAACTGATGGTCTTGTGGCTGCAGGGTTTAATCTTTCTGTCTGAAAAGGCCAGTTATGAAGGAACCAGAAGGCTCCTCATCTGCACTTTTTTTTCCAGCCTGGTTTCTTTTAGGGTGGAAAGCAGGCAACTAGAGATCAGTGTGTGGAGGAGAGACAATTCCCATCTATTCCCACATCTCAGGGTGCCTTTCTCTGCCCTTTCTTTACCCACCCCTCATGGCATGCAGTGGTATCTCTGGCCTATTAGTGAGACAAAGCCATTGTCTATACCGATCTCCTGTCTTTCCTCTGCCCCTACTCTTCCTGCCCACAGTGAAATGCTGCACAGTGATGGTGTATCTGACTTTCTGCAGGGGGTTAGCAGGGAAAGGTCACTCCTGCAGTAGCTCGGACCACATGGCAGCAACCGAACGACGCTGAAGCCACTGTCAAAGCAGGAGAAGGCTGCCTCTGCCACGAAGGAACCCCAATGAACGTTGTTGTGGCTACTCAAGGGATCAGCTCATGTACGCTGCCAAGTACAGGTGCAACTTTAACTAAAGATTAAACAAAAGGGAAGGGGAAATGTTGAAAAACAGGCTGAAATGTGTGCCTCAGACAGAATTCTGGCATGCCTGTTAGAGAGCAAGCAGGTTTCACTGATATGAGCCTGTGTTTCAAATTCAGACTCACAGTTTGCATCAGCAAATAGCTCTCTGTGTTGTTACAAACTGTCAAATGTTGTCAAATAGTGCTCTGCCTGTACTGGGTCTACCAATCAGGTATTCAGATATAAATCATATTCATCAGCACAAACAATTAATGCTTAAATTAAAATTGCTCTGACAAGCAAGTAAATGCATAAATAATCCTCTGCTGTGAAGTGGCAGCTGATCTGACAAAAATCCAGCTTTGCAGCCGTGTTTCATGGTATTAGTATGAACTACTTGGACAAAACACAATGTTACATGTTCCTGCATTTGCTATGAACCATCAGAAATAAGGAAAATATAGTGGCAATAGTTGGAATAATTGTACTTGAAGTGCCATGTCAGATTTAGGAAAAGGCATCAGCCCCAGTGTGTGAGGAAAGGACCAAACAGAGAGATAACCCGTTGCCTATGCAATGACTACATAATACAAACTGTCTCTGTGGTTGTGTGAATGGCTTTTAAGTTCATAACTGACCATTTGAAATTTCTACACTCAAACTGTACATGTCATATAAACTTGTAGAATTTAAGCATATAATTGCCCATATTAGACACGCCACCCTTTAAACATTAATTTTGCATCCTTACTTGCTTTATTGA
>NW_008610335.1:24269-35655 GCF_000691845.1 Merops nubicus | reverse complement strand
GAAAGATTATGAAAGAAATGTATTCAAATGCCTAAAGCATAGGCAGGCAGAGAGTGGGAGCTGCTAAAGCACAGTATGGTTCAGAATCTTTCACTGGTTCCTCCAGACTCCTCAGCGCCTCCAAATTTTGGCCCAGAGATCATGGTCTTTCTATCAAAACACTCCTGTACATATAAAAAGCCCAATGAAAATCTCTGAAGTCTGCCTTGGGGAAGACTTTGGCTTTTTGGCATTGGGATCAAGTTCTAACGGGTGAGACTTAAGGTTCCTCCTGAGTGAGAACATCTACCATGGGACATAACACCTTCTTAATGGACGAACATCATCCTCACACCTGTAGCTGAATCACCCTCATTTCTCAAAGTCCTTATGTAGAGACTCAGGAGTTCTGAAAGAAAATGGAGAACCTTTGGGAACAAAGGAGCAAATGGCAAAGCCTGTTTTTCAACCTTTTACCACTGAAGTGTTAATTTTCCTCCAAGCCCTTGAATAGTGTACTTTCAGTTTCCTCTTTCTTCTGCCTGCCCTTAAAACTCTACTAAACCCCCTGGAGAACAGCACCACTCCTGAGTGCTTAAAAATAATCTGGGGCTCTCCAGAAATTTGTCATCACACAGTTCAGCCAGTCCCTCAATGTTTTGGGAAATACATTGACCTATATTCAGTGCCACATCTCTGGGAGTTGAAGACATGAATTATCAAACAATACTGTGTTTGTTTCAAACGCAGAAAACAGTGATAACCAATGCAGTGTGATCTAGGTCTCAATCACTGCAGTGGTAAAGGAGTCAGAATATTTTCTTTCAAACCTTGAGACAAACGAGAGGAAAAGCCATCATATGGAAATAACTATTGATGGACACAGTTATATTTTAACAGAGAATACCAAAGGCTTGAAAACTGCAAGGAATCAAATTAATGACCTGGAAAACAAGCTCAAATTAAGAAACATCAGGTTGGAGGTGGATCCTTAGGGCTCACTGGCGACAAGAATAGCTGGGGATGAATAATCTTTGATTCCCTCTTCAGTATGTCTCTGCTCATTGTGTTTCTAGCAATGACAATCAGGCAACACCCAACATGATGTTTACCAAATGTGCAACATGTTACAGATCACATTGTAATTTTCAACTCATCTGCCTTTTCCAGACTCCAACTCTGATTTCCTTAGTGGTAGAATGAGGAGTTAGTTTCAGGACTGAAGCTACTCCATAATTACACCAGTATAAATAAAATTATGTTCAACCTTCTTTATGGATCTTAAAATTTGAGTGCTATCTCATAAATTATTTTTGAACTTTAAGTTTAAAGAGTACTACAACTAATTTGTTTTCAGAAACACATGGCAGGTTTGATTCTTTGCTTGTCCTAGTGTGAAGCAGGAAAGTGCCTCATCTCACAACTGCAAAAGCACAAAATTGATGACAGAAGGGAATTGGACTCTTTGGTTATTTATAGAATGTTAATCTTGTGATTATACTAATCAGAATCATTATTTACATGGCGCCTGTCTGCTCAAGCATTATAGCCATCTCTCAAAGACACTCCGAAAGGCACAAAGTACTTGATTCTGTCTGCTTAAATACAAAGTACTTATGTCTGAAACATTTACCATGGTCACTCCTGGCATTGCTGTTTACACAGTTAAAGAATAAAAGCCACTGAAGTGAATGACAAGGTCACTATTTTATCCAATAAAACTGAAAACTGTCTCTTATGAAAACAATTTAAAAAAAATAAATTCCAGGCAATCAAATAAAGCCCACTTCTCTGGGCTTTGGGTTCTCTGGCCATAGAGGTTAAGGATGATGGGGACACAAGATAATATTGAAAGGATGCAGTATCAGGGCAGAAGAGTATATGAGGATTGTGGTGGCACTCTGAATTCTGTAGTCCATCAGAAGGATGAATGAATCTCATCCAAAACCATGTGGATCCTGTTCCTGATGGATGGCAATAGCAATGCTGGGTCACTTATGCTTACGGGCTGCAAAGCCCATCTGGCTCTAGAGCAAAGACATTTGTAGAACAGTGCTGTGAAATCCCTCATGACTGTTAGGTGACAAAAAAAGACTTACTCTTTTGTGCTGGTTAACCTGTGATTCGGTATCGGCGAGATGCAAGGTGGGAGTAGGCATGAAGCTGAGGGGTCCTCCAGGCGCTGCTTCTTGCTTTCAACCAAGGCATCCAGGTTTTCTGTCTGCTTTAACAGAAAAGGTAGAGCTTGAAAGATCCAGCATCTATGAACAATTTCACTTGTCACTAAGAGGAGCTCATGAATCTCAGTGTATTTCCTTTGTAGTAGCAGCACTTAAAGTACTGGTCTGAGAGAAATGAAAGTCACCTGAAATCAGGGCTAAATATGCTCCAAACACATGACATGAAGTTATATAACAAGTGACATAGCCAGATAATTAGGTAGCAAAATGCCTTATGTGCTATAGTTCTCTTCTGTAGTGCACTGCAATTTAATTAATAATTCAGATGGAATGACTTGATAGCACCAAATCTTACTCAAGTAAATAGCTTTTATTCATTGACTTAATGGAAGTTGATGGAACAACTTCTCTGAGTAAGTATTCCTCACAGACTAAAAGACTACAGGACTGAGCTGAGGTAGTCATTAACAGTGATAGCTGGTTCAAAATTTCCTTTGAAAGATTCCCTGATGCATGACTTTTGTGCCTGAACTAGGATGATACAAGCAAAGCTGATTACTGCTCTGTCACTGGAACTTTCATATCAGCCTTCAAGCCCACTAGTATATGGCTAAAATAAATCTTTTAATAGCATGATTTCGAAACACAGATCAGGCTCTCTCTACCCTGTTTTAACTGTTGATATGCTTTAAAGTCATTCTAACCGGTATGTTTTCCCATGGACAGGAGAGAACAATCATAAAGCAACTGAACAGGCTCTTTCAGAGAGCAGCTTGTGTTTGTACTGTTCCAGAGTTAGATTCCTCATTTTGTTACTTGCTGATTCAAAGTCCCAGATAATGAAATTAAGAGGTTCCAACTTTCATATAACTCCTCTTTTTTTCCTGGAAGCCGTCAGTTTAGATACCAACACTATACTTGTGTTTTAGCCAAGATTCCTTCTCCATCATATTGACACTCCACTAAGTTACCTAGTATGACCTTTTTTTGCATAATTAATACATACCCTGGTGTGCTTATATATGTGTGGACATCTATACATCCCTTTCCTCTTTCTTTTTGTCTCCTTCCTTCTTACATATCTGCCTTTAGTGTACAGCTAGGACATAAATTGAATAAAAACCTGCTGAGTTTACTCATGTGATTATTTCCACTTAATTCAACAGAGAAGGAGCCAGTGCAGTGACTCATGTAGGCAGGGGTGCAGACCCTGTGTCTGCCTGGCATTGTCTGTCTTTTCTTGTATTAACTCTCTCGTACCACTGGACTGCTCAAACTCAAGATTTCAAGAAGTCCACTAGTACACACAGCTAAGTCACATGCACATTGATTTATAAAATTTGGGGTATAAAAAAAAACATGCTATGATGCCTTCTCAGAGACAGACCAGGGCACAACCATTTCAGCTAAAAAAAAATGACTAAAAAAAATTCATTTATCATATAAAACTTCTGTTTCTTCTCTGCAAACACATTTAGTTTGAAGTGCACTGTCATATCTCACACGATAGGATACCCTTGGGCATAAATAACATAAAACACATGATAAAATGTAATGCCTTAAGTCAAAATGCATTTGCTTTTTCAGCTAGCTGTGTAGAGAAAGCAGCTAGTTAAGCAAATGATATTTCTATGGATCCCATTTGTTTATACATAAAGACTAAACCCACCAGGAGCATAAGCAAGCAACATTCCATTGACTTTAATGTACCTACGCCAGTTTAAGCCAGTGGTGAAAATGTGAAAATACCTCAGTTCTGCAGACAATAAAACCTGCCTTCCAAATAGGAGTCACATTTTCTGAGTATGTTTGAACCCATAGTAATATGAATTCATCACTGGGAATCTTTCTGCAGGTTACACAACACTGGAAATTAATGGATAAGTGAGCAAATACAATGAAAAAGCTTGTAAGACAAATAGCAAAAAAATTTACATTATTCATTGATTTTGTCAGCTGGAGTTTCAGGTGTTAATTTGTAAATGTATGTCCTTCGTGAAAACAATAAAGTCTTGAGGGTGCACAGAAATTCAGTGGTTTCTTCCAGACTATAAAAACTACTTACCTTGTGTTTCCTTTTGGATTTTGTGGACAGTTTTTCAGCTGCTGGGGTAGGGGACTCTCGAGATGGTCGCCTGTGTTTCACATTTGCTTCTCTTGGTTCACTTTTCACAGATGTGGTCTCAAAAGGCTCTTGTCCAGGTATCCTAGAGAGTAAACTAAGGTCTATTTTCACCCACAGAGATTTGAGTTCTTCATATTCTCTCAGTGGGGACAGAAGTTCATTTTGTACGATTGGGATAGGAGAAAAGAGCTGCTCCTCCAAGTCATTGCTGGTCTGGTCAATGGATGTGTTGCTGCCATTGCTAGTTAAACTACTTACGCTGAGGATGTTACTGCCAGAGTCCTTCACTTTAACACCATTGCCAGACCCAGTGCAAGCTGGCAGTACCTTAGCCTGCAAGCTCTCCTCCTGGTCTGTATTTGAGTCAGAAGTAGATGAATCTGTCTCAATGAACTCCCGGGACTTAGGGACAATTTTGCTGGGGCCTCTGTACTTTTTCTTCTCTGAATTGAGACCTGTGCTAGTTCGTGGCTCTTTCCTTGGAGCGGTCTTCCCAACTGCTGCTTTAGTTCGAACCTTTGGCTGCTCGGAGGGTTCCTGTGGGTCTTTTTCTTTGGGAGTGTTGCTGGTATTATTTGGTTTGGGCCAGTTATACTCTTCTACACTGGAAGTCCTTTCTACCTTTTTGGGTTGCTTTTTCCCAGTAGTCCTTTGTGAAGTTGGCTCATTATGAGCTGGTGACTTCTGCTTGGAGCTTTTTGCCTCTGGGGTTTTCTGGACAACCCGTGGTTTGCCTTTCTCTCGGACGGGACTAAGGATTGCCCGGTCTTTGGAATCGGCTGGGGGCAGGCTGCTGTTAAGCTTCCCTTTGTTTGGCCCTTCGGCCTGCTGGTTGCTCTGGGCCTGGGAGCTGGTCTCGCTGTGAGGCTCATTTTGATTGTTGATGATGGTCTTGTTGTGGGGGTTCACTTTATTGAGCCATTTATCGAGCTGCCATTTGTTTGTTGAGGGAGGTTCAGGCTGCAGTTTGAAGAACAAGGGACAAATCTCAGACAGGAGCAATGCTTTTCCCGTTAAACAAGAACGTTTTTAACGCGCCCTTTTATTTCAGTCAGCTAGTGGTGACTGTTAGTTTTATGGAAGTATTTATGGAGTATTTATGGTTAATTAGGCTTCCTTATCTGGTTTACAATGCCACCCTGGAGATATTTAATACAACTAAAAAGTTTAGCTGGTCCCTGAAGACAGAGTTTTGTCATGTTGCCTTTCCTTAGTCCCAGCTGAATACTGGGTCAATAAAATCTTCTCTAGCTACTGGCAAAAATCTAAATATTTCTTTAAAGCAATTCAAATCTAGGCCAGAAGGATTCCTCCGAAACCTAGAATGAGTATGTGGGTCATACACATAAAACTGTAAAGGAGAAAGAAGTCAAGAGGGCCAAGCAGCAGGGAACTCCCCTCTCCCGATAGGGCGCAGGACCACAGCCCCCGTGCGGGCCCCGATCCCCCGGGCAGGCGGGAGCGCGGCGGTACCTCTGGCGTGGCACTGCGCGACTCCTCATTGCACTCGCTGTCGCTGGAGCTGCTCTCGCTGTCAGAGTCGGACTCGGAGCTGCTCTCGGACTCGCTGGAGCTCCCGGAGCCGCCGCTGGAGTGGGCCAAGCCGGGTGCATGTGCCACGGGCACGGGCAGGCTGCTGCAGGGAGAAGGGGCCCTCCGGTCAGTGTGCCGCGTGCCTTTTCTAACCCAGAGAACCCTTTTCACACCAGCTGCCCTCAGTGTCAGCTCCCTCCCCTCCAGCACACACCCAGGGAAAGCTCTGGTGGCCAGGCCACGCTGCAGCCACCAAAGGAGCTGGCTGGGTTTATGCTTCACTGACAATGGTGTTCATAACACTACCACCATCATCACCCTCAAATGAGAAACACTTCAGTGTCACAAGCCTGAGCTTATTAGCCCAATGATTGCGAAAACTAACAATCACACTTAAATAATTCATTAATGGAATCTTGGTGTCTTCATTTTTTGCTGGTTCATTTATAATTTATGATCAAAGGAAGGACATCAGGCAACTAATATTGGACAGGGCATTTTAAAAATTAATTTTAATGAATACTTTTACACTGCGGCATACAAAAAAATACACATTTTTGACAAGTCTCCAGAGACTGCCCAAGAATTTTTTATTTATAGCTGTTTTTCTCTCATGTTTATGATAATGCGGTGAGAAGATGGCATTCATGCTGAAAATAAACCTTTCTGTGAAATCTGTTTTCCTACATGTTCAATTGTCCTCCAAGATGTATTTATTAGCAGTGCACTGGCTGTCATTGTTTTTCCTCAGCACTTATTTCTAAATGGAGAGGTCGGATGACCCCAGCTTTTAGCACTACAGAATTCTGCCAGTCTGAGTCTTTACAAACTCATCTTTAATTTCAATTTTTTCGTCAGGGAGATAACCGTAAGGTTTTATGTCTTCAGCTGATCTATACAGAGACTTTTTATGATTGATTTTAAATTTGAGAAGCTGACAAAGCAAAGTGTTTGAAAATTGACACCATTTGCTAGTACTCCTTTATGGATATTCAATACTTCACCTTAATATATCATATGCTGTGTGCATCCCGTATCGAGTGATGTAGAGATGCCTACAAGTTACAGTACAGCTCTGCTTTGTTTCTGCTATCTGGTTTTCTGCTTTCCTTCGAGGATTCAAGCAAGCCAAGTACAAGCCCTTCCCCTTTCCATCTGAGATACTCACATGCATCAAAATGCTTTCTTAAAAAAACACAGTAGCCAAGAAACTGGAAGTTGGAAAAGCCAGGAAAAACCAATGAGTTACCCTGCTCTGCGAGAGTCTCTACAAGTGTTGCCATTGGCTTCTGCGACAGTAATAGATGGTCTTTAATTTTCTTCTCATGCTAAGCTCCTTTCCCTCTCTCTCCTTGTTGGTAAACCAATCCCTTACACCGCAGTTGGTAACGTAACTGTCTCTTTGAGCATTGCAACGGCCCTGCAGTGCCCATTGACAAAACAGCTTGGTGCTTTAGGGTGCATTAATGAAACAAAATTACTCACTTGGGTAATTGCTACAGATCACTAACTTTGTTGCTCATTAAGTGCATATACTCTTTTTTTTTTTTTTTCTTAGTTCTTCTAGAGTCTCTCCTCTCAACTGACTCAAGTAGAGCTACTTAAAAAAATTTCAACTGGAAATAACAGGTAAATCAAAAGAACAGATGCT
Organism: Merops nubicus; assembly: GCF_000691845.1. Taxonomy (NCBI): domain Eukaryota; kingdom Metazoa; phylum Chordata; class Aves; order Coraciiformes; family Meropidae; genus Merops; species Merops nubicus. Next base: position 28,187 of record NW_008610335.1, on the reverse strand, counting down.
TTTAAAAATGTAAGCATTTCCAAAAGTATTATGAAAAATTAAACATTGCTGAATTAAAACATGGGTCTTACACTTTGTATTTAATGTCATTACTTTTGGAAATAATTTGTGCACTTGTTTTCCTTTCCGTATCTCTCTTTCAGTGAAGTTCAAGAAAGAGCTCTTCACTTCTTTTTTACAGTAAACAAGGAAACAGAACAGTGAAAAAAAAAAGTAAATGTGTTTGTAGGGGAGATTGGCTTTCAATTCAGTATCTTGTAATTTCGGTCTTATATTTTGTTTGGAAAACACTAAAAGTAGATGAAAACTGAGTTTTCCTACTTCACTGCAACTGTTCCCAAGAAGAATGAATAAGAAAAGAACAGAAAAAAAAATCAAGAATCCCCAGACTGTGGAGGCAAATATAGAAATTTAATTCTAAAATAATAAAATGAAATATTACCCTTGAAAAAAATGTTATTTATGGAATTATAAGAATAATGAAGCTGTAATTTAGAATTTACTTTTTTCGCCTAGATCTTTGAGCTTCACCCGTTTCACTTCTATTTTCACTTTCCAGCCCAAACTGGAAGTGAACATGGTAATACTAATGTTTCATCCTTGCTGAAAACTCCAGCTCCTACCACTCCAGCAGAGAGCTGGCTGTGAAGCTGTTTGACTCTCTGCAGCCCCTTGGGAGCCCTGGGCTGGGCACACAGCTGCCTGGCACACACTGGTCCTGCAGAGAGCAGCGGGGCCCATGGCTGCTCCAAGCCGGTGGGGCACCAGCCACGGCCAGGTCCTGCAGGGACTTCATGCCCCTTTGTGGCAGGACACAGAAACCTGCCCCAGGCTCTTGGAGTGACAAAGCTCCTTGCCTGGGATGGCTCATGCCCACGCAACCCCCGTGCATGCATCTGTGCAGACCTGTCGATGACAATGCTCTGCTGTCAGTGCTGCCAAGTTTGCTCTCATTAGGATAACTGATTTAAAGAACATCACCTCTTGTAAGAGATAAAAGAAGGAAAAGCCAGTGTCCCAGCAGCTAAGGCCAGACCTTTCTATCCTTTAAACACAACCGACATCTTTCAGCACTCTGGAAGAGAACTGACATTGTGGCTGGGATGCACTTACACAAAACAACTGGAGTTGTACCGTAGCAGATTGCAACTTCCTGACAAAGAACTCAAAGGGCAAGAATAAAACCATGGAAATAGATGGCAGCTCCAACCTGGCCATATTTTCTTTCTTTCTACACACCAGCCTCAGAAAAAGTTATCATATGCCACACATTTCTGAATAACACAGCTCAGCAAGCTTGCAGGAACCAGACAGACTCAAAATAATGTTTTTCATACAAAACACAATGAGGTCATATTTTGTCTTTCATCTGGGATAATAAAATTATGCCTTGGCTACATCGAGTGGTTTCATGCTAATGGCATCTTTGCTGAGCTACATTTTTAAAGTAGAAGCATTTGTATGCTTTGCAAAACAATCAGATAAGACCCAAAATACTTTTCTTAGCAACTCACCATACTAAAGATGGAGAGATCCTGCACATAGCTACATGCACAATCAACTTCTAATAAAGATGTTCAGCAGAACAGAAGAAAATACACAGACCTTTCACATACAAGTGCATGGGAAAAAAAATCTTCGTTTCTAATAAAATGAGCTTAGTGGAGAGATTCTATGTCGTCTTCTCATTTTATTTTTTTTTTCCGTTAAATAACATGTATCTTCTAGTTCAAAAGAACAGGTGGTTGGTTTGCACTCTTCCCCAAGACTTCTTCAGCTTTAAAGTTAAAACACATGTTTTAAAAGATGCTGGGATAGCTTCTGCAAATGTGCACTCAAGCAGCTGTTATACAGATAAATGTCTTCACATGAGTATCTGCTACATGAACTGGGGGTTGCCTCTCTAAGAGACTTTCAAAGCCAGCTTTATTGTGTTGCTAAGATCCAGACAAGGAATGCCAGCCTGGACGAGGTTTAAAATGGATTTAAAGCATTTTATCATCAGAAACAAGTCCTCAAAATGACTAAATGGGGCAGGAAGCACTGGAAACTCCTGAATTTTTATTTCCCAGAAGGAGATGAGCACTCATATTGTTCCTCAGTGTTTTTATTTCATCTGAACTGGAAAAAAAAATTAATAAAAACAATACTGCACAATGGAACACAGTATTGTTTGGGTAAATAACACTTAGAAGAAAGCCAGTTCATTATTATCACTTGAGATTGGAGGCCCATGCTGAGACCAGTGACCCGCTGTGCTGGGATCTGTGTAAACACATGATGAGACGCAGCTCTTGGGCCGAAGAGCTTGCAATCCAAACACACAAAGCAAACATTAGAGGCATTACCATCATCCTCATACTCATTGCAGGCCTGTCACACTCTCTGTAGAGAATTAATGGAAACATCAGTTTCATCCACCTTTGCGTTTTGTTCCCCCCATTTTCCAAGCCCTGTGCTCTGCACTTGAGCTGAATCCTGCAGGGCAGTCAGACGTGACATGACCCACGGCCCCCACCACAGTGCTGTCTGGGAGGAGAAACACACGTGAGTCAGCAGCAAGGACCCCTGTGACTCAGGCCAGATGATCAGTGTCTGCTTACCCCTGTCCAAAGGAGTTTCTCCTGTGCCACGGAGATGAGGGACACTGGAGTGACACCCAGACTGCAGATGGGAGGAGAACCATGATGATGTCTCTAGTTGCCTGCAGACTGGCAAGCTGGTCTCCCCCCTGCTATCAAAGAACGAAGCAGACAGAAGAGACCTGCACGTCCGGAAGTGATTTGGAAGGAAGCTCTTCTGCAGCATTTTCACCCGTTTCCTGCCTTCTGCTTTGGCAGCACGCGGCACTTCCTCCGTCCCGCTGCTGGGTACACGATTGTGCACAGTGTGGGCACAGAAACGTGAGATGAGAAACAGCCTGAAGGAGGGGACAAGCACCAGCACCACCAGTACCTGCCGCTGGTTTTCAGCACTTGTTGAGCTCAAGCTTAACTAGAGAGCAGCTGAGATCTGCAGGTGTGTGGCGGCCGACGGCGCCCGGTGAGGAACTGCATCGAGTTCACCTCACCCCAACCATCTCTCTTTCAGTGCAGTCCAACGGTACGAGTGATCTGCCTAAATTTAAATATCTTCATGTAGCTTGTCTGTTTTTTAACTCCTGGGTTATTTCTCCCAAAGCCAGTGGAAGCAGACATGGCATTATTATGTCTGAATTATTATGCTGCCTAGAGGATTGAAGGCCCACCATGTGGCTTATGCTTTTTTTGTTGTTGTTGTCATCTAGACTATTATACTATTTTCAACACATCATTTACTCTACTGTTGTAATAAATGACTAAACCTGGCCGTTACAACAAAGATAATGTGAAATATTAAAACTCATTAAGCTGTAATAAGAAAAATAATAAACTTTTTACCCTGTAAATACATATGAAAAAAAAAGTAGCATAATTCAAACTACTGCCGTACAACTCATCAAGGAGCAAAAATTCCTAACAAGTCCTTAGCTATCTCCCTGAACTTTTCACCAATTAGATGTAGTCACGTTAATTACTGTGAACAGAATTTGGCAAATAGATGGTGCCCTCCAACAATAGGTGTATTCATTCCAACCCTTCTTTTCTGGGGTAATGATGAATTGGCCACTTGTTCCATTGCTGTACCCAGAAATCAAAATGTAAACTTTGAGAAAGCAGAGTGCTGCTGGGCGCTGGGAAATTGTAGATGGGAACTGACCAGTGAGTCAACAGAGTATCAATGCTGGCAATGTGTTTCCACAAGAAGCAGTGCTCTACAAAGGTTGCTTTAATGCACAGGCCTATTTTTAGGGAAAATTCAACCAATAAAATCTAGAAAGGGAAAGTCTATGCTGGAAAAGTGACTACATACTTGACAGAGTGGTTGATCTTCCTGCTG
>NW_008610335.1:0-24217 GCF_000691845.1 Merops nubicus | reverse complement strand
TGCTGAGTAAAAGAGACACTATGTTGCCTATCCTTAATCTGGCTTGTCTATTTAAAATGCAGATTCCTCAGAACAAAGACTCTGATTGCACAGGGCACTGAAAAGTGGGAACCCAGCTCTGAGTAAGACTTTTGTGCACTGCAGCCACACTAGAGCATTGCCCAGAGTAGATGGTTAAACTCACTCTTGGGGGTGATACTGTTCTTCTCCCACTCACTACACTTCATTCTCAGAGAAGAGACAGAGGAACAAACTGGTGTCAGCTTTTCAGAAGCTAGCCCAGTATCTCCCCCAGAGTCTATTTCTACAGAAAAATTCTAAACCTGAGGGGCATATTGGGAGTGACTGGGCTCACTGAATTCTGTGTAAATGCTCAAAAAAGGCTGCTTCATTATTCTAGCAGATTGTAATAGAGCAGCACCTAGCAGATTCATATTTAGTGTCAGAATTTAATACTATAACTGTTCAATAACAAAGTTTTATTTCTCTTCTATTCTTACACCATTATCAGGAAGTAATATTCTCTTCTAATCTGAAAGGGAGCTGACATTTTTTTATAATGAATTGTTCATATCTATATCTTCAAACTTATATATGACTGCCATTAGATTGCTTTTTAAAGAAAAGGATTGCTCTGAATGATTTGTTCACTGCCTTTTCATTGGTTAGTATTAAATTATTTATCATCAGGCTGGTGGGATTCAAATCTAAATTTTCAAAGATTGGGTTGACACAGGAACTGAAAACGTGTATCGAGCCCTTTTAAAATATTAATCAGCACCCAGGTCAATGAAATGAAATAGGGTGTGGAAACTGTTACTCCAGCTAACATTAGCACACATAGTAAGACATCACTTATGGTGGTGCTCTCATGTCAAAACACATGGAAAGGGAAAACCTCTCTAATATGTTATTCAGGATGTGGTGGCTGATCTGCCTGTATCAATCCTGAACACAGTAATGTAAATAGGAGCCCTGATTTATTTGGAGGGGGAAGGTAATTTACAAGATGTTGTATGTAAAAATCCACATTCTCCTTTTGCTGTGTTCAAAAGTAACTGTTTTAATCAAAGACTGTTTATAACAAGGTTGAAAGAGTTACTGGAACAGATTTTTTCATATACATATAACCCTTTTATATTTCCAGCTTTAAAGACCATAAAAAAGGATTGTAAAGATGAAAGAAATAAAAAGAATGACAGAGCTAACTCCTATGAGCCACAGTCTATGTCAAAGCAGAACTAAAGTGACTGACAGCTTGCGTTAGTAATGAATAGAGTAGGGAAAAGCTGCCAAGAATCCGTAACAAGGTCAAAGCCTTCCAATAAAGAATTACATTAGCCACAAATCCTAGGTGGAACTGTGTATATACGTCTGCAGTGTGACTTTAACCATGGAACTGTTTCGACTATCCTATTCTGACCCTTTTCCCACTTTTATTCCCAGGCTACAGTAAGTTCTGACTCTTTGTCACAGCTGTCATAAGGAACAGGTGGAACATATCATAACTGCCTGGGAAATTATAAAAAACAAACAGAAGAGGAGGAATTTTAATGGCACATCCTTAACAGTGCACATAAACTTTCTGAACTATTGCTATGGAAATCGCTCTCCTTCCAATTTCACAGCACCCTTACACATGCTTGGCATGGAAGAGAAGGGGATTTTGCATATTAAAAGCAATATAATATCTATGATTTGTGCATGCATCACCCCCTTCACCTCAGAGTTTGGAAACAATTTTTTGAGCATGGCATCATTCAGGGAAGGCAGCGTATGTAGACTTTTTGATGTACAATATTTTAGTGAATGGATTCAAGTGTCAGAGAGCATTATTTGTACGATGCCCTGATGTGTTACTGTTTGTCTAGCATCTGAAAAAACAAGAATACTATCTCTTGCTGTGAGACTCCAAAGGGCCTCATTTGATGTAAATGGAACCATTCTGTTATATCAATATTGCCTTACTGAAACAAGCTAGATAGGAGTATTGATACATAGAAAAGTATTTATTTTCCACAAAGGAAATATGGAATACTGCATCTTTCAGTACACTTTGTGAATCTTCTTTGAAAGTTTAGAAGAACATATTCACCCCTCCACTGTTTATAATTTTAAGTTAACATAAAATCTTTTCAAATGAGTCACTTATGTGCACTTTTATTTTACTTATTTCAGCAGAAAGTTCAAGTTTGGTCATGATAAGAAACTTCCAAAGTGAATCTCTAAAAGGAAGGTGTTGGCTTTTTCTCATTCATGTATGGCAGGAACTTGGATGTCTAAGATTGTAAACGAAGTACCCTGCTCCTTCTAACTCAGCTCTAACTGAAAACAGAATCCATGTTGAGGATGGAGCCACATGACACCTCCAAATCCTCAACATTTCCAGCCATATCTGCTATCTGAAGAAAGCTAATTTTACCATTCTGAGCAACCAGAATTCAGAAAACATGAAAAAGTAGGAATTTTTTTTTCCTTCCCCCATATAAGACAACACCTCTGAGCTTGAAAAGGTGCCAAAAAGCATACCCTGATTTTCTAGAGCATTACAGCACACAGGGAGCCATTCACACCACCTGTATGCTATGTACATGTGGCACAACGTCAGCTCAGGAACTGGCTGAGGATTTACTCTCCAGAGGAATCCCCTGGGAGCAGATGGGCACTATAACCACTTTCAGACCTCAGCGAAGAGGATGACCCAGGAACACACGTCTCTGCTGGCCAGAGAAGGAAGAACAGCCTGTTGCATCCTGTTAGAGCCACCCCAGTTCAGAAAAGGCTTGAGACTGCTCCACCTGTGGCTATAGTCAGGAGCACGAGTGAAACAAGCAATGCAGAAAAGGGCAGAGATAAAAACCGAGTACAATCAGAACAAATTGGGTAACATCTTACTAAATGAGCTTCAGCTGCTCACAAACTAGCAGAAATCTCCATGCATTATCCCCTGCACAAAGTATGAAACAGCAGGATTGGTGCTAGAGGCATGGTGTGGCTTGTAGGCATGTGCTCAAACAATTAAGGCACAAATAATCCACCTCTATGGAGATGATTGCTGCACCTTTGTGAAGAAAGACAACCCCGTGGTTATAGTCTGACACTTCAGAAAACTGGCTCAATTCCTGTGTCTCTCTGGGATTTAATGGGCAAAATAATTCAACTCCTGGCACTTCTTCCCTGTTTTTAATACAGATAGTATTGTAAGACTCCAAGCATGTTTATGTTCATCAGGTTTAAGTTGCAGGATAACAGGGGCCACAGAAATACACACACACACTAATGAAAACCACAAGCAGACACTTACTTTCACTGCTACTGCCATAATAGTAAAAAGGAATCATCACTATTAATAATGGGCAATTACTCTGAAATAGTTTATAAAGAAGTATTCCTAAAGGCACATGATGAATTTATGGCACACCACCAGAGCCTTTCATGGATATAAAGATGTACTTCAGCACACATGACTAGTTTTTTGAACAGGGAGAAACCTGTCTAGTAAAATATTGATAAAGCGGAATGCTGAAACATAGATGTCTTCCTTATCATTTATTTTAAAATGGGGTGAAAAACTCCATTTGGAGTGAAAATTCAAACCTTCTCTATACTTCTGTCTAACGTGAGCTCCTTTTAATGCTGTTGATTTTTGCCAGTTATACAATACATTCCTTTACAGATTAAAAAAAAAAAAGATATTAAATCTATTTAGGATTAAATATCATCTTGAAGGATCTTATGTTAAGAACAGTTAAATCTTTAAGCAGCATCCACCCTTAATTATGACGTATATAGGCATTAAGGAAAAAAAGGTGCTTCTTTGAGTGATAAATGGACCTGAAGATCCTTCACAACATTCACAATAAATCACAAAAGGCCATTAATAAACAGTCAGAAAAAATGACAGTTACTACAAGTATCTGCTCTCATACTTTGCCTAATACTATCAGTGTCATGTTTAAACCTGACATCTTAAATCTTCAACAAGAAAACCCTTTAAGTCAAAAGGCTCAGCTATTTTAAACAGAATTTTCTATGCTTGTTATTTTGAATGACAGCAAAAGGAAAGCAAGAATCTTTAATTCTTTAACTTTACCTGGCTGAAAATCTTTCCTTTCAGTCTCATTCATCAACACCAAAATAAAGGGAAGAAACTATTAGCTTCTGCACCTATTTGCTGGGATCTTGTGAGCGGAGTTGCTACGTCTTCCAGAAGGTCCTGGTGGTGCTCAGCACCTTCAGGATGGAGGGAGTCAAGTCAAAACACCGCAAATAGAACTGCACTGCATGTGTGCATGCTGAGAAGTCTGGAGCCACCTCTGATCTAAATGGGAAAGGCTAACTGGGATCACCAGAATTAAGAGTTGCAACACTGGATGCCTTCCTCAAGTGCCACCTTACCGCCTCTGTCTCGCTGCCTGCTTTCTTAACCTGGGCTGAGAGAAAGCTGGATGCCTGGCAGAGGCAGTTAAATTCTGACCTGGAAAGGACTGTGCACAAACACTGAATTCCTAAAGAGGGGTTCAGGAAAAGAGAAATGGAGTGATCATAATCCTGAGTAAAAAGTAGGTTTTGTCAATGGGGTGCTGCAAAAACCAACATTTTGTCTATTTTTTTCAATATGGACAAAATAATTTAGATTTTCAGGACTAGTTAAAATTATTTCTTCTTAAAATCCTTTCAGCTAAGAAGCTTTCATTCTGCATACTTATGTACCTGAGTTACAAGAAATGGATTTTTCAACATCACCACCATCCATTTTTCCTCAGACTGATGAAGGGTTATTATATCAGCAATGATTTCTTGAAGGTCTGCGAACAAGCAAAGTTCAGAAAGACCGAGCCCCTCATGGATACAGAAGCAAACAGGCGAAGTTCAATCTCCTTGAACTTTTTATTATTTTCAACTGGATAATCATTCCTTTAGTAAGGTGCAAATGCATTCTTCACACATCTGCCCAGACAGCCTCAATCTTCTAATGGTCTAGTATGGCATGGTGGTTGCTATTACATGAGACCTAAAACTCTCCTGCTCGTTAATGACAAAAATCAGTAGCGAGATGTCACTCTACTAGCAGGGAGGTAGAGAAATACTGACTTATTTTCTGCATTAGAATTTTAAAAAGAAGTTCCACCCTCTCTTGCCTGCAGTATCTGGGATATCATGGACAATAAAGGTAAATTAACCAAGGACAGAACTCAAAAGCCATCCCTACAGTAGAAGGAGCACAAATGGTCAAAGAGGCTGACCAGTACTGATTGCTTCTACAGCAGGGCTCCAAGGTGAACACCACCAGTGCCTGCATCCCCTGCAAGTGGACAGCGAGACACAGACACTCTGTGGCCCAGACCTAAAAGCCTCACCCTGAATTTCAGGTTAGGACTAAACTGGATCCTGCTCAGTAATAACACTGCTTGGCTGATCTCTCTCACTTTTTTTTTTTTGCAGAGCAAAACCTAGAAGACCAGCCTGTAAGTTCAGATGATGTCTTCAAAACCCTGGAACAATTTAGCATCTATTCAATGCTTTGTTTCCTCCTTTGCTTTTTAACTGAAACAACATCCCTAAATGTTCTTAAAAGCAAGTTGTGCAGAGGCCGTGGAGAGAAAACAGAGTGGCAGCATGTTCCTCCCACCACGCTCAAGTCAGGCTGGATTCCTGCACCAACAGACTGTCAAATGGGAGTTTGACACGGGCAGAGTTTTGAAGCTGAAAGCTGTACTTGCTAGTTTTGAAGTGGAGAGGCTGTTATTTTTGAATCTGAATTCATAAACCATCACTTATCGTCTAGGTTACAGATGGACTCAGGATCCCACACTTGGCTCCAGAGTTTGGATAACTCACACTGCATATCTGGGGTTTGGGTTCAAGCCCATCTTGAATATAAATTTAGAATGAAAGAAATACATGCAAATACCAGGCATATTATGAGGCACTGCCAGCTGTTTTCTTCCACTTACAAGACCGTTTCTGAGAAAGCAATGTGTTTTTTTAAGTATATGGTGGAATAGGGGAGTGATGACAAGCTGGTATCCCTGAGTTCAGTGTGAACCTGACCTCATTCTCAAGTTTAGGGTGTCTCTTGTTCCTGACACATGCCTCCCTAGGCCTCTCAGGCCACATTCTTCATTAAGTTTGTTGAGAAATGGAACAGTGTGCTCACAACCTTTTTTTGGATCTCTCCTTGAATAATATCTGTGTTCTATCTGTGCTTAAATGACAGCCTGCTGCTTGCTTTCCAAGAAAATCCATGCCAGAAGTCCGGATAACATTGAATTCACAGGCTGGTATCCACAGCCCCGGCCTTGTGGGTCGTGCTCCCAACTGAATAATGGACTCAGTATATTATCCCTGGCAAGTCTCACAGGTTGGAATTTTCAAACAAAAGCAAACAAAATCAACTTTTGTTTTGTGATTTGATTATTTTTTAATGCTACAGCTTATTCATTTTGGTTTATTAATTTGTTGGTCCAATGGTTTTTATGTGCTGCAATTCAGAATAGGCCTCTCTCTAGTATCATGTTTTATATAGATATGGGAAATGAAATGTAAGTCTGATACAATTACGGTTGTATGCCATGCAAGACAATACTGTAAACACGACGACAGCCTGAAAAGCTGCTTAGCAAAATGATCTTAATATACAAGGCAGTGTGAAAATGTAAAAAGAATCTATAACGACAACAAAGATTAGCCATTTGGTCTCTAACCTTATTTACAGAAGCAATCAGAGGTATTCAGGTCGAGTTAATGACCCTGTCTCCAATTAATTCAATTGTCTACAAACAACACTGATGCAGTGGTTGTCTCAGAGTCTGCCACATAGTCTCTGAGGGAATACATAAGACTCCATTAAAAGTGACAATAATAATGCATTTATTACTGAAACACTATTGTATTATAAATAAATTCCTGATGTTAAATTATGCTCCACGCTTTAACAGAAATTCAATTACTGAAATAATAAAAAAGATGGTGTATTTGCCAAGTGCTTGGACTATAATTTGGCTGCTTAGTTACCAGCAGTTGGCTGTTTTGCAATTTCTTGTTCATAGAGTATTTCTTTTGAATAAACGCCAGACTTTTGCATGCAAATTTCATGAACAAGTTGCGAAATGAAATTTTGAGCTTTTGAATCCAATTACGAAAGACATAACTAAATCTATTATTGAAAAAATATTCTTGAAAGCCCTTCTTGCTGTTGTTTGGTGGCGTGCAGCAACTGAGGTAAGCACAGGTGCTCATCACGGCCATTGTGCACTGCCTGGATTCTGGGAACCGAGGAATTCAGAGGGTTGCAGCTCTGTTTGTGTGCATAACAAACAGGCGTGATTCGGAGCGGGGTTGTACAAGCTTGCACATCACTCCTCTGGGACTCCTAAGACACCTGCTTACCCTTTTGAAGCCAAACCACTATCATTTATGTTCTGGCTATTCTTCCTGTAATGGTTTTTGCAGAAGCAGCGTATTTCCCCACCCTTCTTCCCTCTGGCTGCTGTCAATGGCGGAAGCAGGAACAAAAGAAAACAAGGATAAAATCATTACCTAGTGGGGACAAGAAGCCTCAGAGAAGCTCTTTTTGGCTTGATGAGATTCCGGCAAGGAAAACCTTGTGAGAACAGAAGGAACTGCTTCTCAAACTTAGCATCATTCCCCCTCTCAGTTGTGGTAGGCTGTTAAGCATAAAATAGATTTTTTTTTTTTTTTTCTCCTACCACCAATCTGTCTTCTCTCTTTGGGGCTTGGCCATGTATTTATCTTGCTAATGCCTCATCCGTTGTCTTCAGATGTTTTACATGGAATACATGAAGAGATGCGTGCACCTTGCATCCTGCTATGCGAGTGCGAGTGAAAAACTGCTGACAGTCTCCTTCCTGGATCCCATAGGTGCCTGCAGCCATATGGCAGTGTGTACGTGGGTCTTGGCTCTTCGAGGGATTACAGACTCTCACCTCAGTGTGTTTCAAAATGTGCTGTCTTGACTATATGTTTCTGCTGACGGTAATTATTTACTTTGCACTTTTATTTGTTGATGTATTGCTAGTACTTATCAGGAGAGATATTATCAAAACATCTGGGGATGGAGTGTGCATGTGGAGAGCAGCAGCCAGACAGCCCCAAAGGAAGGAAACATGGAGGGGAAGTTTCAGTGTTAAACTGAAAGATACTGGGTTGAGGTTTTTTCTTCCCTCTATGTTTTTTTTTTGTTTTTGTTTTTTTTTTTCCTGACACTGATTGCAGTGGAACTAAAACTGCCAGAGTTCAAGTACTTCTGGGAATATATCGAGCTGATGGGAGATGCTATCAGACAACGCTTTGCAGAAGTCAGCAGGCACAAGAACTGCTTGAGCGGGTAAAAGGTTCAGATGTAATTCAACATCTGCAATATGATTTTTCAAAACTTGCAGCAACCAAAGTTAGATGACTTATTCTTTTAATTAACCCCTGTCAAAAGCCATATACAAATACATCAGCAGACCTCAGTGCCACCTGGAAGTCAAACAAAGACTCAGGAAGAAGAAATAATCCCATACAACAAACCAATAATTAAAGAAAGGCAATCACTTTCCTCAACTACAGGAAAACCAAGCCTACAAGAAAGAAGGGTTGAGATTTCAGTGAGCTGCAGGGCTGAGCATTTTACTACATTAGAAGCTGGCTGGCAACACTGGAGAGAACCATATTTACACAGGAGAAGCCTACAGACTTCTAAAGCAGGTTGAGCTGGCAGAGAGGGACACAGTGGCATCCTATTCACAATGTCTGACTTGTGTGACGAATGGCAGTATCCACCTTCAGCCAGGGAACCAGAAGGAATCTGAGCAGAAGTGCATATTTCCTTCCAGATGTGGGGCCCATTAGTCACACATCAGAAAAGGAGAAGTAAAGGAAGGAGAAGTAAAAGGAAAGAAGGAGAAGCGAAAAGGGAAAGGAGAAAAGGAAAAGCAAAAAAGTGAAGGAAGATGAGTGCACTCTTGAGTCCAAAACCACTTCATTAACCCTAAGTGAAGGGAGTATTATCAAGCAGATTACATGCAGAATGAAGCAAAATAACATATGCAAGGATGAGAAACAAAAGGAGTTTTGTTGGGCAAGGTGAAGACCAAAATTATGCCCAGGCTTTCAAGCTCCAGGTCTAACATGGGTCTGAACTGCAAGAGCAACCACAAAACTACAGAGTTTGTATACAGGTACCGTTTTTCACTGGAGTGTGACATGTTTTAGTTCACTGGCATCAATAATTTGGGGTTTAGGTTTTCTTAGTGGTCATCATAAATTAAGCTTATTTATATTCTCCAGCTTGTAAGCAAGCAGCACACTGAATTCCCAGAAAAGGCTAAATATCATCTCTGAGAGATATACTTCAAGTCTCAGGGACTAGCTACAGTCCTGATTTTTTTCTGAATTTTGTTCAACTTGCATATCTATGCACTTAGTGCAACCAGCCCCACAGAAACCTGCACTTCTATACAACAAGAGAGACTCAGGAGAAAGACATTTTCTAAGAACCTTGCTCAGCTTATTCCCTGCTGCTCACATTTGGGAGAGTGGCTTACTGTCTGAAGGAGTACAGATATTTAAGTGAGATAGGCAAGGTAACTTGCCACAGCTGTTTCTTCCTTCTCAGTAAAGTTGTCCAATGTATGAGGGGAATTAAACTCTATCTTTTAAAAGAAGGTAAGTGTGAGCACCTGCTTTGTATAGGTATCCCCCACTTCACAGGCCTCCATACCACGCCTCAAACCTGTGACACATTGCCAACAGGCAAGACTCATAATGCCAGATGTGGGAGGCAATGAATACAAAAAGAGATGATATGTAAGTGTAGCTTTAAGGAAGAGTCCAAGAGAGAAAGAGAAAATGAGAGTTTAAAGAATTAACTGATTAAAGGGGAAGCAAGACAAAGTCTGCAACAGGTGAGAAGAACTAGGAGGTTTTGAGTAGAGAGGTGAGCAGGTACAAGAACACAGGAGTAGCCACAGCCAGGGCAGGGGGAAGAGAGGCTCTGCTGAACAACCTGCCATTTTTGTTAGGATAGGAACGAGCAGCCCAGAGTTTGTGGACTGAAGATGGCCTTATATTTCATCTAGCCCTTGACCATATGATTTTTTTTGATGTATTATAGTTAGGTAACAGTATGTATTTACATAAACATTTTGTATAAACATTTGGCCAAGGAAAAGCGTTGGAAAGACACAGCTCTCGGATTCCCACTACAGAGATGTAAGAGATCACTCTTGTCATTCCTTACTCCTGATGAAGATCCTCCTCTGCAGAAGTTTAATTCACTGAAGGTCTTCTCAAACACAGCCAGAGAAAGCAAAGCCTCACCATCCCAATCTGCAGGCCAGCATAGCTCTGTGTATTTCCTGGTAAAGCATAGCTGAGACCACTGCATGACAAGGATAAGTTATTTGAATGTGGGATCTGAAATAAGGCTTGAGCTGCTCAGAGATAATGGGAGGAGTGTGACACTAGCAGCAATACAGGCAGACATTTAGGCAGATTATAATTACTTAAGTAGCAATTTGGCTGGGACACCAGGATTAACACCCTTAACTCCAATTCTTAGGAGAAAGCAATGAAATCTTTAATGACTGCAAATGGCCAGGACCTTTGCTTGATACTAAATCCAGCACAGCAACTCCTACAGCACAGTGGCCTCCAACACAACATAAGGTCATTGTTTCTAAGGTAGTGCAGGAAGAATGGCCACCTGGTCAGCCCCAAACCACTCTCTACAGCAGCCAAGTGACCTGGAGGGTAGGTCCTTCCCAGCACTGCCATGGCCCAGCTCTACACAGCTTCAGAAGAAGGCTGGAGAGCAGCACAAGTGGGCATGGCTGGGCGCCAACAGAGCATTTAGCTGTCATTATTCCTACAGCAGATTCACATGTACTGCAAAGTAGGCTTAATGAGGGAATGTTAATTTATATCCACTCACAAGAGCGTAACGGGGCTCTCGCAGTGACCAATCACAGGCCTAACGGGCTTTAACACTTCGATGCTCCATGGGATCAGAAAAAGTTACAGGCATGATAGCGTCTAATAAATCCAATAAAAATGGAGATCAACCAAAGTAAGTTCCTGCATGTCAGATATTAAATATGACTAATGTTGTTTGACAGTGTTCCACAGAAGGTGCACTGGAGTCTCACTTCTTCCTTATCATTATCACAGAAAGAGAAAGGTAAAGCACTGCAGGAATATAAATAATTTGAAAAGCCTCATAGACAATATTCTGCTGTGTGCCTCATTTGCACTTAAAAAACCCTGCCCTACAGACCTTATGTACTTTTAAGATTCATCTGAAAGATACATGAAGAAGTCTTCCAGTCAAAAATGTACATATTTAATGGAATTAGATCTCTAGGCAAGAAAATGTCAGAAGAAAAGAAGAAATATTAAAGTGAATGCAGGGTGCTCCTTTCTAGTGCTTTCCTGCTTTGATAAATATCTTCTGGGATGTCATTTACTAGAAAGTCATGATTTAACAAAAACTGCGGTATAAAATATACTCTCTTTATTGCTGAAGTAAGTTGCTATTTTCATATTTTCCCTCTGTATTCTGCTTTTGTCAGCCAGAGGCCTTGATATTTGCTTTTATATCATCCCCATTGAAAATGCAGTGATTATTGTGAAATATTCAATTGCAGAGCTCTTCTGATTACATGGCAAGGGGAGATCATAGGAATCTGTACTGCCACAGCCCTTTCTCTGCCTTCCAGCCTCATGCGAGGGCAATCAAACTTAAAAAAAAAAACAGAAAAAGTAAAAGACCCTGATTGTAGTGTTCAGTAATCACCCTGGGCCCAATGGGCTTGAAAGAAATCCTCTTTATTCAGCCACATTGGCTCCAGCTGCCTTGCTGAACAGCAGCTGAGCATCTGCAGTGCTCTTCACCCCTCGACTGCTGGCAAAGCTGAATCACCCAGAGGCACTGCCCCAAGTGCACGCCTGCAGAGGCCCATGGCCTGATCCTGTCTCGCAGTCAGGCAGGGGTTCTGCTATCTATTATTACTTATTTGGAGGGGCTGGCGCTCCTCTGGTGATGCAGAAGATTGTACCACAGAAATTCTCCCCAGCAGGTCTTGAGAAGTGCAATCCTAATTAGCACTTCTATCGAAAACACAGCAGAGCTCTTAGAAATTCTCCCCCAGGATAACATGACAGAAACAAATTCTCATTAAAATTGGCATTACTACCTGCAAGAAAACGTCAAACTCCCCTCCAAAGTAACACATTTCTATTGGGAAAATTCAAATAAAATATTTTGAGTTAATTTCATCCACAATGAAATATTTTGTTTCATTAAATTGACTTAAAATGTTTTATGTAATCAGTTAAGCCCAGAGTGCAGTCCCTGCTGAGAGCTTTAAGTTGGCTGCATCCTGTCTGTGAGGGATGTCTTACACAGTGCAATGCAAAACCAATGGAACCTTTCAATCAATTTAATAAAAGTATGATGTTTTCAAGACTGTCAAAATATTTTATCTGATTGAAGGTATTTATGAAAAAGCACTTAATATAAATGAATTCATATGTTTCTGTTTCTCCTCTGTAAAAAAGTATCAGTTTTTCAGACTACACTGGAATTTTCTTCATTCTTATGCACGATCAAGAGCGATCTGTTTTCTCATGTGCTTTCACAAAAAGATCAAGAAGAATTTGCTAAGAGTTTCCAGGCTCTTCTCTACATCTAGGTTTTGCAGTGATGTATTTATCAGAGTGATTTTCTTCTGCACGCTGCTATCTAGGATATATACATTGCACCTGTATGAGAACACTGAATGAATTTATTCAGCATATGAAGTCTTTAACAAAATGTCTTATTGCAAATTTCTGTGCATCTCCTACAATTTACTAAATCTCAAGCAAAACATCTAGTACTTCTTGTTTCTATAAGGATTTTTAAGGGACTTAAATCTTGGTACACAGGCTGGAAAGTTCTGAATTGTCTGACCAATACTACCAGAGATTTTTTGGAAAAAAGGTAAGCACGGAGAACTAGAATTCCTATTTCAAGTCTTGCTTTTAGACCACTGGCTTAGACTCTACCAAGAGCAGCTTCTCCCACTTTCTAAATGCAGAATGCTGCTATAGTAAAATACAAGGGTACCATTTATATCTTGTTAAATGCCTGCACATGTTCATGTCTAACTCTCCCGCACACATCTTCCATACTGATAGCTTGTCACAGATTCATTTCCCACAGCACAGGGGGAACTCACCCTATAAACACCCACACTGTACCTCCTTGAGAGATGTCTCCTTCTCTCTGGCCATGCTGACTATTTGGGTAACAGATGTTGATCCTTGAAGCATCTCTGTCATCATCTGTATCAGCCCACACTGCACGGAGCAAGCACCGTTTGCATCTCAGACAAAAGTAGTTTCAGGCTATTCACAGCCAGCCAGACACTTCTGTATCAGTTATACTTGTTTCACACTTTAAAGGCTTTTTTTAAAGGCTGGTTGAAGAGTTGCATTTTGCAAAATGAGAGGTGTGAAGGTCCTGCCATAGCTGCCTGGGACACACGCTGTGTGTAGGCATGTGCTCAATCACACTCCCTTGATTCCACACAGGACTTGACTACAACTGCCTGTCGTGGAGGAACCGATCCAGCTCACGTGAACTTCACTGGGAGCTGGAGCGGATCCCAAACCAGAGAAGGAGCACTCTGGCCATATGAAGTACAAAAAAGTAATGAAAAAACCACCGAAATTCCACAACTTCATAGGGCAGCATCAGAATCTTCTTCCTTCTTTCTGTTCAGTTTTACTGAAAATATTCACTGCTTTATAAGATCTCCCAGAATTCTTCTGGTGGCTAGAAAGCAGCTGAACTTTACTTCTAAACATGAGCAAGAGCTGCAAGTAACTGACAGAGTCCCTTAGTCCCATTTCTCATTTCTGATATTGTCTTTTAAAGCAAATGTTAGGAATAAGAAGTCTATTTTGACTGGAAGTCCTAACACCAAGCTAGAAAGAAACTATTTTTAAAAATGTAATAGATATTTCCTTCACTAAAGTTGAATTGTTTTGGATTTACACCAGTGTGACTCCTGGCCCTACTTGCAGAGTCTAATGCTATGATAAGCCAGGCTATGTAAGACAAGCCTTTATTTATATTCTATTAAATAAATAGGATTAAGGAAAAAAAAACAGAGATTCATCTTGAGAATTAGTTTGCTTACCCCAAAGCAACAAGCTGGCTGTCTTGTACCTCATGGCTTCAGCTGTTAGCCCCTCTTCTCATCTTGTCAGCTTGCCCTACCTCTGCCATGCTTTGGAGCAAATGGAAGTGAGTGGAGACACGCTGCCTCACACCAGCTGTGGGACCTGTGTCCCTCTGCTCCCACCCTGCAGGGGACTCGCAGCTGCCATGGGTATTTGCTGCTGCTCTCAACTCTGTGAATTCTCTCACTTTGTGGCTAGCCCAGCAGCCCGCCAGCGGCAGCACTGCACTGACCTTGCTCCTGATGTGGCTAGCAGGGACCAATGGCCCTGTGCTAGGAGAGTGCTCTGGCTACCCACAAACCAGGACAAGGGGTTTTCTAGTGGCATTTAATAATTAAGATTCCTTTTTTACCAGCCTGTCACAAGGGATGCTGCAAGAAGTGGTGGAGATGATGCACACCAGCCTCCTGCTCATTAACACTCACTTGGGGAAAGAGATAATTTGCCTTTGCCTTTCTGAGCCATGTTGAGAAATTTATTTCAGCAGTGTCAGTCACATAAGATGATAAAAATGGTGCAAATGATTCAAAGGAAAAGAAACTGCTTTAGCATGATTTGAGTTTATACCATGAATAAGGTTACTAATTAATTGGTAAAGTGCTATTTGTAATTGTCTCTCTCTGATAAATGGATTAGAAGAGATGTTTTAATGTGCATTTTTTTTCCTCATTGTTTCAGGCATAATAATATGTGCAAAACGAAAAAAAAAAATGTGGTGATGTGGAAAGCAGGCTCTGGGAGATAAATGGAGGATTATGTAAGACAAAAAAAAAGTGCCACACTCTCTTCCTGGAACAGAAACCGCCCAAAGAGCCCAATAACTTTCCCAATATGTGCAGTAAATGGTGACATGAATGAAATGCATTGTTCAGAAATGTAGATAAATAATGCCTAACCGCTTCGAGCACTCATGTAGTGCTCTACAGCCCAGGACTTGAGCTGCTGAGGAGTGAACTGCAGTAGTTTAGGCAATCAGGAGCACGACTGGATGTTGGCCTGATCCTGGGGCACTGCTATGTCCCCCTGCAGAGCTGCTGGAGACTCTGCTGCATGCCTGGCAGCCAAAGGCCCCGGTGTGCCAGCAACCGTGAACCTGCATGAAGAGGGGGACTCCTCTGCAGTGCTGCAGGGGCAGGCAGCAACAGGCCAGCCACGCAGTCCTCCCAGAGCTGGCTAGCTAGGCCTCCTTGCCACGGGCCAAGGCCAGCCATCTAGCCACACTGGTTCTCAACCTGTGGTCCACGGACCCCTGGGGGCCACAATATCATCACAAGGGGTCTGCAAAGGCTTAAAGCAGGGGTGAACATCCAGCCTGGAAACATCTGGTCTGGCCCACAGAGGAAGACAAGCTCATAGAAATATCCACAGATGGTGCCCTGACACTGCAGTTCCCTTTGAAGACCCTTCATGAGAAAACTGAAATAAATATTTGATGCAGTCTAGTGCTTTAAATCTTGGATTCAATCTTGAAGGTCCATGCCCACAAAGGTATTTAAAGGGGTCCATGGTGAAAGAAGGGTTGAGAACTCCTGCTAGCAAAAAAACCCTGCAGCATCCACGTTTTCACTCCATTATACAGGTGTGAACTCTTGAGGGCAACCATCACTTAAAGATACTGTAATTAGAACGTGATCCTGCAGAACTGAATAATCCTACATCATCTCCTGGATCTTGAGAGGTGCAGGAGAGTCAAGGCTGTGTCCCAGTCCATAAACAGTACTGAGGAGAGCATTCCTTGGCATGAGAGTTACCCACATACACAGTCCCCTTGCTCTCCCCCAGCTCTGAGCTTTAGCCCTCCGTAAAAGCAGCAGCAAGGAAACCAGAAACCTCCTGGGTCCACAGCTCACCACCACTGAGACACGTCCCAGCAGCAGAGCACATGGGTGTCACCAAAGGGTAAACAGCATCAGGCCTCTAATGCTGGTGCCCTGTGATCTGAAAAGAACTCTGCAATATCAATTCTTCTAATGGCATTAAAGGAGGCAGTACTACTTTCATTTATCCAAAGTAATCTGATTGAGCATAACACAGCTGAAATTTCATTTCCTATATCTTTATTAAAGCAGTGCCACTCTTTAAAGAGAAACGTTAGCAGAAGAATAAACAGAAACTATTTTTATTGTCTAGATTTTTTTTAAAAGGAAGTGAAGAAGAAGGTAGACTGGCTCCATATTAGCTTCTAATCAACCATGAATCATAAAGATTAAAAAAAAAATAAAAAATTAAAGTACTTGTAACCTAATTAAGTTTCCAACCATTGGACGGATTTGTTCAAATCTGACCTGAGCCATTCTCGTTAGCCAGGGCATCTGTTACCTCTTATTGAAGAACAAAGATTACACATTAATTCAAAGGGTATGTACAAGACACTTGTGGGATTGAACAGGCATAACAGAATTTATTTACTCATTTATTTATTTACGGGAATTTTCTAAATTTTTTTTTCTTTGTAACATATGACTTCCTCTAGAATTCTCTACTCCTATTATCCTGCACTGGGACACAATCATCTTTTAAGAAATATGTATTTGTGTGATACAAAATGTTGACATTGTTGACAAAAGGTTGTATTTGCTCACAGGAACAGACCTTTTAATGCTTTCCTTAGTGCCTTGACTGCACACAAAAAGGAAGTATTAAAACTTCACCAACAAAATACTATGAGAATATAAGCAATCAAGCCTCAAAAGATGCTCAGATTACTACTCACAAATGCCACTGTCTGACATCACCTTGCTCAGTAGTAAATGAACTACGGAAGTGCTAATTGCTTTGAAGTTAATGAGGACTATATTGCCTTCCAATAATTGGTGTTTGTTTAGCTGCTATGATTATAGTGATCTCTTTCTAGTTGGGCAATGTAAGATGGCAGAAGTTCCACCTTTTACAAGTTTTAAATCCCTGCAGAATTGACAGAAAAGGCTGTAACCACAAATTGGTTTGCAATTTTCCTCTTTCTTCCCAGCAAGTTCTGTATGGTTATATTATGAACCTTGCTTCAAACAAACTGCTTCTGACTTTTATGATCCTTTTGTGATCTAAATGGCTATCTCATAAGATATTCCACTGCAGCTTCTTTTTCAATTGCTTTTACTGTGAAATGGCATTCTGGAGATTTCTGGGGACCATTTCACACTCTTACCGTATTGATTTGCTAAACCTGATGATAGGTTTATATTTAAGATGCAGTCTAGTAGACGAAAAAAGTGTAAAACTTATGAAGAACAGATTCAGGACTTTCAATAACCCCATTTTCTTGATGTGGCATGCCTCTATAAAGAAGGTTAGTGTTTTACACTGGATTTTTGAGTGCAGGTTGCTATACGGACTGCATTTCTAATTGTCTTGGAATGTTTCCATTACACTGAATTACGGTCACAGAAGAAATACGGAGAAGATGACTGCTAGTAACTTGTAACTCTTCCAAATGTAAGGTCAGAGCAAATGCACAAAAGCACTTGGGAACCTAAGTGGAAAAATGGATGTGATATTGTTCCCTGGGTTCTCACTTGTGAGGATGGCAGAGGATAGATTCTCTCCTGGGTACACTAGAAAGCTGACAACAAAAATAACTACTATGAGCTTTGGTGCTGGAGATATGCACTTTTCTTTAAAAAACTGATCATTCTGCAATGGTTATGGGCCAAGAAAAAATAATCTTTGATGGAGTTATAGCATGAAAATGAGTCAGAAATGCTTTTACATAGAGAATAACACTTAATATACTACTGGGCCAAACCACAGGATTACAGAATTATTCTGGCTGGAAGATACCTCCAAGATCAAACCACAGGCCCACGGCCCTGCCTTTATTCTGCCATATATTATGAAACTTGGAGACAGACCCAGGTAACTCAGTCAAAGCAGAATAAAACAATGAGGTATGCACAAATGCAGTGAGGAACACCCAGAGAGGAGGGGAATGAACCAACAGAGCTCAGGAGCTGAGTTTCAGGACATTCTGTTTAAAAGATGGAGCAAAATGATGCTATAAACATGAATAGCATTGTACAGCCCAAGTGAACCCAACTGTGCTAGTGTTCCCCAAATGCTAGTGAACGCCTGTAGAATAGTGCAGAGAGTGAAGGTCTGGGACAGCTTCTGGGTGGAGGCACTATTCAGGTCCCTATACACCCATATGTGGACAAATTAGGGACAGGAACCAGGAAATTCATTGCAGTGGAGGACACAGCACAAAAGGAGTAGGGAATCCTTTACTCCACAACCAAGACTTGGAGAGTAGTGATTAAAAGATCATTTGACTGTAGCACAATTATATGTTTAAAATAAAGAAGTATTGCTTCTTTTTAAAAGGAGAAGCTGAAGAATATATGCTAGATTGTATATCCGGAGCACTTCTCTACATATATTATTAGATGCATGGCTTTATTCTGAAATGTGTGTATGAATTTTGGAGCATGTGCATGAGTGATGATATGATTGTATATGACTGCTGAGTGAAGTCTAGATGAATTGCTTGTTGATATTAAACAAATGAAGAAATTCCTCTAGCAATATCTGGAATAAGTGAAGATAACAGTAGTTAGAGCTGACCAGGGTCAGCTTTTGCTTACACAACAAGCAGCTTGCATGTTCATTTCTGTGTCTAGCCTGATGTCTGACTTCTTTCTCCCTGCTTCCAGACACTTCCAGGTTTTTTTGCTTTGGTTTTGCATCTGTTGCTCAATGCGACAGATGTAGGATCTGCACTACTCTCTTAAATGTCATGTAGACTAGAGAGAAATTTACGATTTTCCTCAATACAATTTTCATGACAAAACAGGAGCATATGAAACTAAAGAATTGCCACTCCTGCAAAAACACTGACAGTAGGCAGTATTTTCATGAAGTTCATATGTGGTGGGTTAGCAGGTAGACAATCAGAGCTGCAAAGCCTTTAATTGCTGGTGAGGGATTTTGAAATGTGCTGCAGCTAAGTTTTTTGTCCGTTTAAGAGCTTGCTAAATCTAAGTTTCACATATGCACAAAAAAGCTGGAAAGTTCATCCTTTCAGACTTCCATAAGAAGTCCTGCAAGATGTGCAGTTATTTCAGGATTTTAAAGGTTTGGTCCATTCTGGTAAGTTATCCACACCAGATCATACAAATCTCTCAAATCATGATCAGTATCATATCTTATTTTTAATATAGATCCTGCAAGAAACAACTGTTAAGACTAAAGCCTAACTACTGTTCACAGTAGCTATCCAATAGATGTGGACATTTTGGAATACCATGAACAGTCTGGGTGAGAGAACAGGGAGTAGGCTTGTTAAATCAGCAAACAACACCTGCAGGAGAAAGCATGTGAGTGTTCTGCAGGGTAGATCAGAATACAAACTGATGAAGTGGAGATAAGATCTGAAGAAACAGGGTAAAAAAATTCAGTGTGGACAAGTGCAAGGTACTATAGTTGATCAGGAAAATTCAACAGCACAAATACAAGGTAGAGAATGACCAAAAAAGTTGTTTTCTGGAAAAAGATCAGAAGGTTATAATGGATTACACACTGAGCATCAGTCAATAGTATCAGGTGGTTGTAGAAAAGGCAACCATTCTCTGGGGATGAATAAACAGAAGTGTAGCTTGCAAAATATATGGCATAATTCCTCTGCCCTATATAACAGGTATGGCTTAAGCTAAACTACCTGTTTACCCAAGATGGCTGTCAAAAGGCTGGGAAATAAAACTCTACATTTTGCATCCCTACTTGTAAAACGAATCCAAATCCTGTTTATGAGGTGGTACATGAAATCTGGCTATGTGCATCAAAGATGGGAACTACTGTCTGAAGCAGCCAGGTGCTTCTAGGTCTGTTCTCTGGTTCTACAGAGGAATATTTCTGCTGAACAGTAATTAGAAAATTTTCGCATTAGCACCTAATATTTAATGCTTCAGAAGTGTTTCTCTCATTGGTTGATACTGTCAAGGCAGTGATCACTTGTATTTAAAAACAAGAAAGCCTTAGAAGCATACCTATATACCCTAATATCTTATAGATCTGGCACATCTGTATCTAGATATCAATACCTACCTGTCTGTCTGCCTGACTGTCCATCTGTCTGTCTGTCTGTCTTCAAACAGATATCTATAAAAGAGACTTATACACCTGGACACACTGGAGATAGCAACGCACGTTGTTTCTGTCACACATCTAAACTTTCCACTTTACTTTTGCATCTCAGATGTTTCTTCACCAGATTAAAATTTGTGCTGCACTGAGATTTTTTTTTTTTAATACAAAGCGCCTTGGGCAGCGTGTAGTCAAAGATGTCTTTGTCCTGTGCACATGTGGATACAACTACAGCACCGCAGGAGGCACATTTCAGAGCAGTCATTAAGGTACCGGATCCTCTGGGTCAGCTGAGAATAAACTCAAAGTAAAGTTGGCAAGAATTGTTCTGAGATTTCCTCTGTGAAATATTTCAACAAGGTCTTTAAAGACTCAAACCAAACATTCCCAAAGCAAATTAAGCAGACGACATTATCCTTCCCTCTTGACTTCATGCCCTGAAACACTGAATGGAGACATTGCCAGGGTCAGATTCCCAGCTTCAGTGAAGCTACAGTGACTGGAAATCAGCTCTTGTCAGCAGAGTAAGAATAAACAACACTCTATCAAGGAGGGACTCAACATCCTGGTTTTGAGAACACCACTTTACAAAGCAGCATACTATCTGTAGCAGTAGGAAAACAAGTTGGATCACCAACCTGCAAACCGTTCAACATAATTCACATGTAAGAGTCTCTTTCTCCCTAATTCCTTTGTCTGGATATACTGCCTGTCTTTCTTATTTTACGAAATCATACTCCAATTACGCTTCTTAAAATAACCACAGACAGACAGAACATAAGTAGTTTACCTTTAAGATTAAAAAACTTTATGCAAATACACTGAGAGGAGATTGAACACTCCAAAATATACAACATTATTTTTCTATGGCTATTCTAGATAAACATTAGCAATACACGGGCTACTTTTCAATGTTGGTATCAATATCAAAAGACTGGAAAATCTTAAAACACTTAAAGACCATCTGTGCATGCTAGCAACTGCCAAATTTGCAACTGTGGTTTCTTCCTGCTAATTCCATATTTTTTTCTGATAGATTAATGGGCACCATTTATCCAGAATAAATAAATGTGGAAGGCCTACCCTCCCCCTTCACTGCACCTCATCATTTTCCTGATTTCCACCAGACCGCTGAGCACATTAATGCAAGTAAGTCACTGTCTGGATTCAGAAGTTTTCACATTTGGTAGAGAAGGAATGCTTGGCACTGCCAGTTTCTTTACAGACTGAAAGTCCTTGAAGCTAGAAGGAAATACATTCAGAGAATTCCAGACTGCAAACAACACAGATAAACTGCAGTTGATGGATTTTTCTTTCCTTTCCCTGATTTAAATGTAACCTATGTGCAGAAAAGAATAGATATTCTACACATACTACTCCCATTTCACTATGTGCATTCATCTTGTTATTTCTTTTGAGAGGCACATCAGACAAATTTAGACTTCTAGTTTGCTAATTTATGCCAGCTAGTGTAAAATTATAGGGTTGAGAGTAAAGTTGCAGAATCAAACCTTTCTATGTGCTTTGGAGGAAAATTTTCTACTATACACAGTAAGATTTCCACAATCCACAATTTGCTAATGTTTCCAGTTTTTCCTGCATGCACACACATGCATTCACAAACATACATACTTCACAGGCTTAGTAATTCAATGACTTCTCCTAATATTCAGATTACATTGATTGCATAAAATGTATTACTGTAGCTGTGCTGCCACATATCTAATAGTGTGTTTAATCTACAAAAGTCTAACCACATATATCTGACACATTATCTGCCACTTGGATGATTCCATTCTGTGTTCATGGGGTGCTAATTGCAAATTTGGAATGCAAATAGTACATAATCTTGTTAAACACATTTCTTTAAGAGGAATAGATACGCCTCTGCTGTATGTCTGCTGTCCCCATTCACTGTAGCTCCAGGTTTTGCTAAAAGGTATAAGCTGATAAAGCCTGTTGGTGCATTTGCTGACATATCTTATCCTGAATGACATTATCATGGCATATTATATCTAAAAAAAATTAATTTCTGAGGACTGGGCATCCCATTGGCAAGACACGAGCATGCCACATGCCAAGAGAAGCACACACTCCATGGATTTGTGGGAGCAAGGCAAAGGACTGCTGCTGTGCAAGCTCTGGCAGGGATGTCCGCTGAAGTTCCTTGCTACTTTCTTAAGAGTCTCTGTCATTTCTCCTTCCTTGTAAGTACAAATCAGGTTAAAAACAAAGCCTGGAAATTCCATCAAGTGAAGCCCAAGTGAGGGACAACATAAAGTCCCTAATCCTAAGAGACAGAGAAGGAAGGTAGCGCAGTGCAGCTTCACCTTCAGCCCAAAGAACTGGCAGACAAAATATTTTGGTTTTATTTTCTACTAAGCAGTCTCCCACTACTTAATACGCCATTGTTTCTGTGAGCTAAATTAGCAGTAAGGTTAAATTTATCTAAAAAAATTACTACAAAAATAAAGCAAAAAAATACAATCTCCTTCTTTCCAAGATGCTTTTTTAGATTGCAGTTATTTTTCTAAATATAGACAGGAGAAGGCAGTCATATTTTTTATCTATTGCAGATAGCTTTTGAAAGCCTGAACTTTATTGGAAACCCTTCTGGTTTTTCTCCTTGCTTCAAATGCTGTGTGCAAGATTTATTTATCTTTCTGCTTTATTTTTTGCATATATAAAATGATTGGGTTTGATGCAATTTCTTTATATTTACATCAGCAAACTCAAACATATAAATCCATAAATTCATGAGAATATTAAAAAGAAACTTTAATTATTACTTAAGTAATAAATCCTGATATGACGTAAGTAAAACTTTAATGGGGCTTAGTGGGACTTGAGCAAATGATGAAGCATTTTCTGAAACAAGGTTATTTCTTGAAGACCACTTATAGCTCTTATAACCCTGACTGGGTCTAAAGTGACAAGCATCAAGCTATAACATTTAAGATTTGAAGAAATAATATATTCACAGCCTTAGAAACACACTGACTGCACCTGGTTGTTCATGCACATAGTGGCAATGTCATCATTTTGAAAGGAACTGGTTATTCAGTTAAAAATATCAACGGCTAGGAAAAAGAAGAAAAAAATCCAACAACCCAGAAGGCAGTTTAAAAAAAAAATTAAAATCTGTCAAAAGCCCATGGAAGTCCTCAGTTATAGCTTATCCAAGATTTTATGGAGGGAAAAAAGCTTGACTCCTTTGAGCCAATACTGTTTACAGTTGCTGCAATGAAAATTCTAATTTTGTGCTCTAATGAACACAAAACGATCCATAGTCAACCTTGGCAAAACTTATAATGACTGTGTAATTGAAGTGACTTTGTCACATTAAAAAAATATTTCACAGAATTATAGGAAACTGCCAAGAAATAAAACTATGGGATGGGCAGTCTTGGGTATGTGGTACAGCCAGCCATATCCTCTTTGCTGCTTGGTAAAAGCTGGGCTTATAAAGCTGTGAGTCATTTGTCTGCAGTCCCTCTTCTTACAGCATATTAAGGCTAATTGTGAATTGCAGAGAATGCTTCATTGTGACTGTGGGACCCAGAATTTGGGTTTTGGAACACTGCTTGTGCTGTTAAGCTATCCAGAACAACCCATATGCATGGGAGGTGCCATATGGTAAAGCTGCCAGGTGAATCTCAATGTACAGGTTGTGGACCTTCAAAGGGTGCCTTCATTTTGGAAATCCTATGGAGCAGGGGCACCCAGTGACAACTGAGATCACAGCCCCCTGGGGAGGGTATAGATTCAGGCACTGAATGGGTAGAGTATTCTCCGAGACATGAGGCTTCTCCAGGAACATCCCTGACAGAACTGACAGACAGCTGACTTGCAGGCTTATGCTCACCATGATGCTGCTCGAGGGAGCTGGCGGAGGTCATTGCTA
>NW_008610334.1:1859-3571 GCF_000691845.1 Merops nubicus | reverse complement strand
GGGCGGGGTGGGGCGTGGGGTGGGGAATGTGACTTGCTGGGGAGAGCTCGGAGGGTGATGCAGCAGGACTCCTCTGGGGCAGACAGCCCCTTGCACCCTGCTGCAGGGCCTTGCAGGATGAACTGGGAGCCTGGCTTCATGGACCCCTGGAGTGCTGTTCCTTCCCAGGTTCATCCCTCCTTTCTTGCAGCCACTCTCCCCTTTTCCCTCCTCTTCATTTTTTTTTTTTTTTCCTTCTCTTATTAGGGATAGTGCCAGTTTTTAACCACATCATCCTTTGTTTAAAGGAAAAAAAAAAAACCCACAATGACATTAATTGTATCAGACCCAGATGGAAAAAAAAACCACAACTTGATAAAGTTTAAAAACCACCACCAGAACTTGTATATTTGGCTGATTAAAATGTAAGTTATAACTGCTCTGTCCTCGTGTGTGTGTGTGAGTGAACCTGGGCACAGGGACCACTGCAGAGGCCTGAGGGGCAATGTGGTGACTTCTGCACCCTCTGCTTTGCTGTGCCTGTGTCGTTGGCTGGGGAATTTGGCTGGAGGTTCAGGAGTTCCAGCAGCAGATGCAGCCTGAAGGCACAACAGCTTTTCCTGCAGTCTCTGATGGACGCCTTGCACAATTGGGTTGCCACGGTGGTGAGAACAATTACCCTGGGGCTGTTGTCTAACCCAGCCACTGTGTCAAGGCCAGTCCCTGAACCCTCACCCCTTCAGGTGTCCTGTCTCAGAGCATAGAGCTGCTGGGGCAGAAGATGCTCTAACCCACTGAGGTCCAGGGAGTCCTGCTGCCAGGCTGTGCCAGGGACACCAGCACTTCCCAGAGCTGAGGAGAGAGCACCCAGAGTCACCAGCAGAGTTACAGCTGAGAACTGCAGGATGACAAACGTGGTTGGTTCTGTCTCATCCTGTCCACACCCAGCTCAGGACTTGGGATGTCCTGAGGGGAATGGTGCTGAGCTGCCTGCTCAAACCACAGTGGGATCAGAGCTGAGACCTGGGACAGCAGGACAGGAGCCAGAGAGAATCACAGACTGGGGTGGGTGGGAAGGGACCTTCCAAGGTCACCTAGTCCAACCCCCCTGCAGGGACAGGGACATCTGCACAACTAGAGCAGGTTGCTCAGATCCCTCACCTGGGATGGTACCAGGGATGGGGCAGCGACCACTTCTCTGGGCAACCTGGGCCAGGGGCTCACCACCCTCAGAGTCAAAAATTTCCTCCTTCTCTCTAGTCTAAATCTCCCTCTTCTAGTTTCAAACCATCCCCTCTTGTCCTGTCACAACAGGCTCTGCTAAAAAGACTGTCCCAAACTTTCTTATAGGCCCCTTTAAGTACTGGGAGCAGGATGGGGCAAACACGCAGAAATGGGTGGAAGAATCTTTCCCCAGTGGAACACACCTCCTGATAACTGGTGTCTGGACCAGAACCCAAACATCACCATCCCTCTCTGCCAGCCAGCACTCCCCTCCCAGGCCAAGGTCAAAACACAGAAGCACAGAAAGATTTATCTACTTTCTCACAGCTTCAGAGGCTCCTGGGCACTCCCGGGAGCAGCTCTGTCCTCCCAGCACGGCCTTGAGCAGGGACTGCTCGTACCCCAGGCTGGAGGTGAGGGAGGTGAAAGGCAGAGGCAATCTGATCCAAATTGCCTGGCAGCTGGTGAGAAGGGGCTGCAGAAGGGGCAGGACTGGTTCAACAGCCCAA